>NC_081408.1:410094388-410394388 GCF_030272615.1 Cryptomeria japonica | reverse complement strand
CGAGTAAAGTTTAGTATTTACCGAGTTGCAACCGAGTTATGACAGTGCGCATTGGATGGATAAAAGCATTATTTAATGAAGGACAATGATTAGTTGGAGATGTATAAATGATTGGTATGTTGTGCATGAAGTTTGTTAAGGATCTATGACAAAGGAAAATCGGCAGGAAGATCTACAACGCAAATTGAACCGCAATAACCTTGTGCAAGTTCCAAGATAGGAATGCAAGTCCCGAGGAAAGGTAAAACATTTTCAAATTAGAAGGATACATTGAACCTAGTCAAGTTTGAAGATCTGATGGCTAAGATTGATCATGAGAAATGTGATCAAGGAGATTTAGCAGTTAGCAATTGTTTATAAATAAGGAATTGTTAATAAACAATGCATGCGGGCAAGTGTAAGCACCAGAATGCTACATAGTGATTACCAAGCACAGAAGCTTGAAGACCTGTTTGAATAACAGAGTAGAGAGCCCAACAGAGGGACAAGATAAGTCCTATGACTAGATTGTTTTGAGCAAATAAGAATCTGCTTTAGCATTTTAGATGTCAAGTTGCAGATATATTTTATTACTGTTATTTTGTAAGTGACATAAAATCTCTTAACCGAGTGGACTTAATAGTCTTATTTGTAAACCCTCTAGCAAGGTAACATTCTAAATGAGTGTTTGAAATCCTTTGACAAGGTCACTTCTAATAAAGTGAAGATCCTAACAGATCTGAGGGAAATCCCTTAATCAGGTCACATCTAGCAATGTGTTTGTAATCTTTAACAAGATTTTCTTTTAACCGAGCATACTCTAGAAGAGTATATTTCTTAGTGGGTCCGAAATCCCATAGTGGTTTTTCCCTATTTGGGTTTCCACATTAAATGTGGTGTTATGAGTGTTATGATGATTATGTGTTTATGAGTTTGCAAGTTTAGCAGTTTTTTGTTAAGTTGCTGAAGTATAAGTTACCGAGATTGAATCTGTTGAAATAATAGAAGTTTAAGTTTGTATGATTCAGCCCCCTCTCATCTTGTTAGCTATTGGCATCTGTACTTTACATTAAGTATCAGAACTATCAGGTTCTCAACACTCGGATGAACACATTGCTGCCTTCTATATCGCATATGGAGTCCTAGGTGTTGAGCATGAAGATGTTTTAGTGAGATTATTCATTGAGACTTTGCATGGAGTTGCTACTGATTGGTTCTATCATCTCACAAATGCTTGTATCACAAATTGGGCAACTCTCAGAATATTGTTTGAAGCAAGGTTCAAGTTTGCTGAAGATGATCACGCACTGCTAGCTCAGTTAACTCAAATGAAGAAAGAGCCCCAGGAAGCTATGCGTGAATTTGTAGCAAAGTTCAACATATTGCACAATCACATTCCAGTTGCTTCATGACCAACCATTGGAAACTTGAAATGCTTCTTCATCAACGCTCAATTGCCTAAGGTGAGCTTTCTTTTGTGAAGAGATAATCCTACAGATTTGGATGCTGCACAATAGTTGGCTATATCGGTTGAAGATGATCTTATCCTCGCCGGTAAGATAAGGAGAGATCCCAACAAGATTAGAAATAATCAAATTGCTGATTTATCAATTCCTTTCATGAATTTTGTTGATCCCATGATATAAAAGTTAGCAAATGAGTTGTTGGCACTTAAGAAGTAGATTTCCTCACAAGGAAATACTTCTTATCATGATGTTCCAAGGACTTATCCAAACACTGCTCCCAATTACGCCATGCGTAATCATAATAAATTACCTCCTACTCCAGAGAGGCTTGCGCTGGAATCACCACCTCAAAATTCAACTACAAGATATTATGAAGCTGAACAAAATAATCTTGCCTCTTTTGGTGAAGAAGATGCCAATTCGCATCAAGAAGGTGATGCAAAATTGGTTGGTGACTCTAATATCAGGTTTATGCAATATCAAGAAGATGATACGCCAGACACACGTGATGGGGATGTCTTTGCAGTATTCACCCGTTCGCAAGCTTAGGTAGCTCAGCCACCTGTCATTGCGAAGAGTGATGATCCTATCCAAATTAAGGACTCTCAATGTTTGCCAATTTCTATTGTGAAGCGTGGGACTCCCATACCAAATCCTGCAAAGGACAATGCTATCCCAATGGACGCCGTGAAGGATAAAAGTGTAAGTGATTCTTCTACTGCTGTCAATTTTTCCGCTCCTATCAATTCTTCTACACATGCATCGAAGACTAGTGTACCTAATATTTTAAATTCTCAAAATGAGAATCCAAATCCATCTTTGATGATTAATTCCTTTCAGTCATTTGATATTTTAGACCATGCTAAGAAAACCAAAATACAAATGTCTGAAGTTGAATTTTTGAGATCTAATCCAGATCAATTTGACCGTTTGGTCAAATTTGTTAAAGAAAAAGATACTACCCCTAGTAATCTTCCTAAGTCTAACTTACTTCAAAACAACTTAGTGACTTCCCCTTCTCCTGTAGAGAAGATAGAACCATTCTACATCTCTTTGTTGATAAATGGTTATAAGCTTAGTAACTATGTAATTGATTTTGGGGCATCTGATAATGTTATGCCTTCAAAAGTTGCCAATGCCCTTGGCTTAACTTTGACCAAAACATTTGGAAGGTGTTTCTCTATGGATAAGAAGCAAGTCCCCTTGATAGGTCAAATCAAGGACACACAGTTTGCTTTTGCTTCATTCCCAGAAAAGAAGATTAAGATGACAGTACTGGTAGCCGATGTGTCGGCCTCCTATGGTCTATTGTTGGAAAGAGATTTCTGTAGAGATGTTGGGGGGAGTTAAACATGGATATGACTGAGGCCCGTATTCCTGTTAAAGGAGTTGTTCAAAAGTTACTTCCAGAAAAAAGACTCAAAATACACCATTGTCAAGTCTGATGATTAGCAGGCACAGATTATTTTCGAATCATCAGGTATGGGTAATTATTTCATGCATGCTGATGATGGTTTAGAGGTGGCTCTTGAGAGTGAAGATGCCATTCCACTAAATGATGTTCCAATTGATTGTGAAAGTAGTGTTACAAAATCAGAAAGATCTTCAACTTCAAGGTTTGGCATTCCTCATAAGATAGTAATTTGTCATTGTGAGGATGTATATGTGACTTGAACTAGATGTCGGATTGGTAGGTCCAACGAAGTCCAATCCCCACTGTTGGAAAGGTTCTTCAATTACTACTAGTTTAAGAGGGAGCACAGCTAATTTGGGCTTGCCAACAAATTGCTGACATTGCTCACACTTGCGAACCCAACTGTATGTATCTTTAAACAATGTTGGCTGATAGTATCTAGCATGCAAGATACTATGAGATAATTGACTTTTGCTTTGATCATGGTATTACTCTTTCACACTCATCTGACTACTATCCGCAAGGAAATGGTCAGGTCGAGTCCAACAACAAGAATCTGGTTACTATTATGAGGAAACTTGTTGATGAGAGACAATGGATTTGGCATAAAGCTCTTTATGATGTGCTATGGGTGGATTGTATAACTCTAAAAAGAGCAATCAGTATGTCACTTTTTCAACTTTTGTATGGGTTGAATGCTGAGATTGCAATCACTATGGAACTTCCAGCATTAAAGCTCACCAAGCCATTGAAGATGAAACATATCAAGATTCACTGGATAAGCGGATTATGTTTCTTTCTTAGCTGGAAGAAACAAGAGCTGAAGGGGTAGATAGGATTGCTGCACACCAAAGCCAAGTGAAGGCATTGTTTGATAAGAAAACAACTTCCTATGATTTCTCAGTTGGTGATCAAGTCTTGTTATGGGACAAGAGGAGGGAAACAAAGGGTTTTCATGGAAAGTTTGACTCCTTATGGAGAGGTCACTTCACTATTCATGAAGTATGTGGCGAGCATAGCTACTTACTTGCACATGTAGATGGTACCCTATTCTCGCTACCTCATAGTGGAGAACATTTGAAGCTCTTTGCTCAATAGAGAGTGATGTAAAGGAAGTTGTACTTTAAAAAAAATATGTTTAGTCTTTTCTTTTCAGTCTTTTCATCGCCTGACTCTATAGCCCAATGGATTTAGGCATTCAGAGTTATGGATTCTACAAGCTTCAAGTGGTGCAGCTTGTTCCCTAGTCAGAGCCAACTGTTGTCCTTGATTTTAGCACGATCAAAACCATGAGGTAACCCTACGAAACTGGTCCATTTTGTACCTTATGGTCTCCGGGAGAGCTTAATCGACTTCGTCGGTTAGTTCGTTTAGCTTCTTGCTTTTTGTTTTTAGTGTTTTCTTAGTTATTCTAAGTTTGCAGTTTTACCCGTAGTTCAGACTTTAAAGTCCAAACTGTAGGGTCCTTTTTGCTTTATGCACATCGGACTTTAAAGTCCGATGTGCGTTTGCTAGGTTTTCTAGCCTGCAAGTCAGACTTTAAAGTCCGACCTGCAAGTGGTCTAAGCCTGGAGTTCGGACTTTAAAGTCCGACCTGCAAGTAGTCTTCCTCTGTAGTTTGGACTTTAAAGTTCGAACTACAGACTGTTTTGCTAGAGATTGCATGTCGGACTTTAAAGTCTGACTTGCAAGGGTTTTTAGCCTGCATGTCGGACTTTAAAGTCCGACGTGCAACTGCGTGTTAGTCATTAATTTCGCATTTATTACTAATTTTTGGGGTTTATTTATTTATTTTAGGGTTCTTTTCTTCATTATCATTTGTTACTAATTTTAGGGTGCAACTCAGATTAGATCGCTCCATCATCGGATTTTTTGATCATTGTTGCAGAGAAGGTAGGGTTTCGTATTTTCTTTTCGGGTTTCTTTCCCTGTTTTGCGTTTTCTTTTCCTTGTTTTGTTCTTTTTCAATTTTAGCTTTGTGTTGGAAGGACTATCAGGTTTTAAAATCTGATTCCTCTAGAGTCTTCTTTTTCTATGCTGCATAGCGGATTTTAAAGTCTAGTAAACAGCTGGATGGAGGAATCTCCGCATATCGGACTTTAAAGTTCGATATGCGGAGATGTGAAGGTTTGGTTGACATGTCGGGTTTTAAAACCCGACATGTCAACTGATTGTTTTTCCCTTTGTGTGCACATTGGACTTTGAAGTCCGATGTGCTGGTTTTCTTCAATTGTTTTACCCTCCCACATCAGACTTTAAGTCCGATGTGCTAATTGTTTTTCCCTGGATTGCACATCGGACTTTAAAGTCCGATGTGCTGATAACTTGCCCCGAGTTCGCACATCGGACTTTAAAGTCCGATGTGCTAATCAACATTATTTACCCTTTCACATCGGACTTTAAACTCCGATGTGCTGATCAAGGTGTTTATCCTTGCACATCAGACTTTAAAGTCCGATGTGCAATTTTTGTTTTCAAAAGAGCATGTCGAACTTTTTTCCCCGACTTGCTGTTTTTGGTAGTTTTACTCCCAAGCCTGTGTTGAGTCCCATTTTTTGATCTGTTTGAGAAAAAATGATTTTGATAATGATGAAGAGCTAATCCTCACTATTGAATGTAGTCATCACGAATGTCAAAGCTCCCTCACAACAAGTCTGAGCCTTCCTCAAGTTAGTTGGAATCTTCTCCGAGTAAAACATTATCAAGAAAGATGAAGTACAAGTACGACAAGTACATGAATCTGTACCCAGAGAGTTCAGTAGACTCGAATATCAAGGAGATCAGAGACACTGAAATCGGGCACGTAAATATGCAATAATTAATTGACCAAGTTGAGAAGGCTCCTGCTCGCCTAATTAATCTGATCAACTCCGAGTTGCATAAATATGCATCTTTTCTAGTTGCATCTCATGATCCAGAATTTGTGCTTGCAGTAGCGGATCACTTTGATCCAAATACAAGACATGTGAAAGATGAAGATCAGAATGTCATCATGACCCTGGACAATGTATTTTTCAATAATGTCTTCAAAGGTTCCCAAGTTGAAGAGGTGGCTGATATTACTCAAGAAAGTGCTCAAGAGTACTATGAGAAAAACGAGGATAAATGCAAGAAGGTAATCAATACTATTTTCCTCTGTGCTGCAAGAGGTTCCCTAACCTCACAATGGCCTAAGGGATTTCACAGGAGTGATTTCAATGAGGAGTACAATGACATGGTCACCATGTTATCAAGGGTGAGGGGGTTAAAAGACTCTCATTACTTTCAAAGTTGGATGTGCTACTATATGAAAATAATCGGGAAAGGAGCAGCAAGAATTGATTGGGGTGAACAGATCAACGATGCCCTCTGTGCTCAGTTGAAGGAGATCAAAGTAACTCTAAAATTTTATATGACCTCATACCTGGTTTATGCGGTTTCTCCAATGAGGCAATATCCAGGCTTACCTACTAAGGGTGATAGGAGGGTGGTACCCGTTTGGGAGTACTATGATCAACTTACTATCAAGAATCAAGGTAGTCATTATAGAAGAGTTAATGATGCCTTCTTCGCTATATGGAAGTGCATTTTTGATAAAGGCCCGCAGAAGCGAAGAATATCAGAAGCTTATTATAATAGGATATCTCATTTTGGGTGTGTATTCCTGTAGTTTCCCACATTCACTTACATCTGAATTGGATGTTTCTCAGTTGAGCCCTTTATTCTACAAAGGTTCCCTTCAGACAAAATCGTCCTCATGGAGTTGTGTAGACAACTGATTAATGTGCATGAAAAACAATCACAAGCACATAAGACTGGGTTGCAGTTCACTGAATCAATCGGCAGGTACTCAGTGCTAACCAATCCCAAGGCCAAAAATATGGAGGAAGAAATACAGTGGAATACCATGAGAAGATTCAAGGCCCAAAACAATTTTGACTTTCGTGGCATAAAGAACAAACTCAAAAGGAGTTATACTCATGTTTATAGGTTGGAAGATGTTTGGGCAGACTGTCAAAATGATGACGATATAAGAAGGATGGATTTCAACCGCCTTACTCTAGAACAAATTGAAAACTTGGATTTAGCTAAGATCCTGATGACCATGGAAGATACATATGACATAATAGACCCCGTCTATTATGAGAAGAAAATTGTTGACTCTCCGCTTCCTCCTGTACAATGGTCAAAGAAGGGGATCAAATCAATCACTCAAAGGATTTCTCCTATCCAGGCAGACACCAATGCATGGCTAGTAAGGAAGAATCTCAGGATGAAACAACTTCCTGCTAGTTTAGGAGATGATGATAACAGTGATTGCGCAGTCGGCTAGACAACTACAATCAAGACGAGAACGAAGAGCAGGGTAGACCCACAATCACTATCCTCACCTCCTGTGATACAATCAAAAGGGAAAGGGCCCAAGATTAAATTTACACTAAAAGGGTCCAAAAAGGGTGAATCATCATCTACAGTATAGGAAGCAGTGACTAAAGAGCCAAAACAACCACCTGCCATAGAAATTGAAGAAGGTGAAATTCCTCAACAAGAGGAAGTACAGGCTGAAGAAACATCACTCCCAACTAAGGTCGATGCCTTGATCACCTCATAGGTAATCGTCCACTCTATTGACTCTAACTCTAACCAAGAGGATGAGGATTTTCTAGATGGGGATCTAAGTACAGGCATGGCGCAATCGGAGGCCACTAATCAGTTTTTCACAGTAACCAATTTCTCCAATCTAGATGATATCCCTTCATCTACTATTGAATCCACGATGATGGATTTTAATGAAGCCTTGGAAGAGGCACTTGCAAAACAGGTTTCAGTAGACTTACCTGTCACTACCACCACCACCACAAAAATTCCACCATTGGTAAGTGCTGAAGTTGCATTCACGGTGCCTTCAACTCTCCCATCTATAACTGAAGAGGTGTCAGTAGTAGCAAATGTTCCACTAGATACTTCAATATCAGTGCCATCAATAACGCTCATAGCTGCTTTGAGCTCTAGTCAACCTGCTCCCGAAATTTCAACTCAAAATCAGCAAGGAGCTTCTACTCCATTGGCCAATCCAGAATTACCCCCTTGAATAGAAGTAGTGGCCCTTAAGAGGAAAAAATAGGCGATCTCTCCAGATGAGTTTGATTTTGAGCTTTTGGTTCCTCCAAAGCCTAAGGGAACAAATAAGCCAAAGACAGTATCTCGGGTTGTAGTAGACCCAAATTTTAAGAGAAAGTATGCTGAGGTTATGGTGCCATTGTCAGATAAGGACAAAGGAAACATACGATTTGAAGATTATACCATGCAGGTCGTAGAGCTTGGGGTGGAAACACATGAGAGTGTTAAATTGGATTCTTAGACAACCTTTAATTCTTTGTTGAGGAGATTGGATCAGGAGAGGGATGAGAAAAATATCTTGAAGCAAAAGTGTGAACAAATAACCAATGTTCTTCTAAAGGTCACACAATCTTCTCAAGAAATTGAGCTGATAGGATCCTCAATAGATACGAAAGCTCTAAAGAAGATTGAACAGGTGGGAGCTAAAGGCTAAGTGATGGATTAGTGGATTTCACGGCTAAGGTCAGAAGGCTCTCATCTTCTGAGTTCAACAGTGGGATTATTGTCGGATTATGAAGTAATTGAGAGTCAGATGCAAGGACTCAAAACATCTTTATCATAGGAGATTGAGGAAGTTGTGAAAAGTACTACCTTTTTGTTTCAAAGTGGAGGACTTCAGGATAGATGTCCTTGTTGAAAATAAGGTAATTCCCACAAGGGAGAGGTACATCCAGATCTTGTCTTTATTGTCTCATAAGCAAGAGACAATAAGGTTAATGATTGCAGAACTGGACTGGGAGAAGAAAGAAGGTGATGACGAGGTTGATCTCATTTTTTCCAAAGTTGCTGATCTTCCTTGTTATTTATATGATGGCGATCAGAATCTCGTCACTACTAAAGTTATCACACAGGAATACCTTTCCTTGATGGATCATTGCATGGGACAAGATTTCTCACTTGATACATTTGCTAAGCTGTTAGAGATCCATGTCAGTTTTGAAGTCTTTGCATCCATGCTAAAGGATGTTAAAAAGAAATAGGTAAAGACTAAAGATGCAATTTCCTGCGTCCGAGTGATCACAAGTTCTACCCCGATGCCGAACGAAGTAGAGATGAAAGCTATCCTGGCTAAGTTCGAAGATTTTCAGAAATCCAATGAGGAGGAGAATGAAGAATGAAGTGACCCCTTTTGGCACCTTTTATTTTTGCAGTTGCACTGATAGATGCTGTCAATTTTTATGCAACTGCACGTTTTCTTTATGTTGTAGTTGTAGTAAAATGGGACTGTGCAGTTGAATAAGTCAACTGTGCCCACCTTTTTCTCAACTTATTTTCCTATATAAGGAGGACCTCATTTGTAAATAATTATCTTTTTCATGCTTAGCAAAACTCTGCACAATTTTTATCCCAACTAAGACTTTGGGATTTTGTCGTGAAAATTCTATCAAGCAAATAAAGATAACAATTTTGTTGATCTCAAATTTTGTGTTGTATCAAGAAAATTGTTTATATAATTTAATGTTCCTATGTCCATTGAATATATATGTTCTTTATTTATTTGATCTTTTAGATATTGTTATGTGAGTTAAAGAGCTCCTGAATCGTGCAAGTAGACTATGTGCTCTTAACGTATTTGGGAAACCTTCTGATAAATTAAGTAACTAGTGGTAAGCTTTGTATTGCTGCAGTTACTTGTAGTTTAAAGGATTAGAAATTTATACTTGAATACTTTGAGCTATAAGCTAAGTTTCTAATTGTTTGATTTGTAATAATCAGTTTGAGTTAGTGTTACCATCAAGAAGACTTTGTGCTGCTAAATAGTAACTCTTGGTGTAGTTTGCTAGATTCATAGTTCTTTTCTTTAAGTATCTAAAGAGATAGATAAATTGTAACCAGGTGAAGGGAGAATACATAAACTCTGAAAAAAGAGAGTTATATGCCCAACACCAACCAACAAATTCAATTCCTTATTAATTAGAGGAGAAATGATAGGGAACCTCCCCTTGATGAGAGGAGAGATTAATTTCTCAGCATAGCTTTATGTGAATTATATATATTGTCATTAGTACGCTGGTGACAAAATATTCACCCAACAAATCTGTCTTCTAAACCACTTAATGCAAATGAATAAAAGTAGAGTGGAAAAACACAAAGCAAATAACCACAACACCATAACACCATGATTTTTATGTGGAAACCCGGTTAAGGGAAAAACCACGGTAGGATTGAGACCCACAATATTAATATACCTTGTTATAAGTATAATAATATTACATGAGGGGAATGCACATGCATTCATGAATACTACCTAGAGCTCATTGCTCAAGTTACAATAAGGGCTACAACCCTAGAAGGCTCACTGCCTTACAAATGATTACATATAATAATTGGAATATCTGAACTAATAAGAAACATCTACAAATGTCAAAAATTGTTCCGGTTAAGCACAAAATACTCTGTTTTGATATTCTGTTGTATTCTAGAGCACAAATCCTTCAACCACACACGTGAAATTGCACACAATTGCTCATAAACACTTCACTCATATCCACCCATATAAAAAATGATTAAATCATTTAGTCATATATATTCACAACATCAATTTAGGTCTATTTCATCTCATCCCAAAACCACATAACACACAAATGAAACGTGTTAGATCCAAAACAATCATGCTGACCAAAGAAAATTGTCTACATGCCTCCCACATGTTGGCTCACTAACCTTGAACACACAACCAATCACCAAAATTGATCTACAAGATCTGCACACTGAATCTCCACACGTTACAATTGATGAACACTGTTTTACTCAAAAAATGTCTACCGGATCTTCCAACTTACACAAGACTCAACACCGGAGCACACAAACTTGGAATAAGGAAATTTACATGTCCACAATGCATCTTCAAGATTCATAGCATAAAGTACTCAACACAACTGAACCGCCATCCAAATTCTTGAACACTCTGTCAAATGTCCCGTTATTCTCACCGGACCTCAATCAATCTTTCGGTATGAATGAATCATGAACTACGGATTGAATATCTAACTCTAGTTACCATCAATGACAACATCTGATCATGAAAGCAGTGTCTCTTGCCAATAATCTCCCTCTTTAACATTGATGGCAACACTTATTGAAAAATGACTAAGTGTCAGACCAAAACCAAGATAAATACACTACAAACCAAAAATCTATCAACCAGACTCCTAAGATCAATAACTCCCCCTAAGATCAACATTTTTCAATCCTCTACTCTCCTCCTTTGACATCAATGGAAAAGGTAGGGATCCAAAAACCAAAAATTCAAACCAAAACTGCTATTTACATATGTATACATAGTCCTTACACACTCACAAGATTTTGAAGATGTCTACATAAGAACTCTTCAATATGTCCAAGTGACTATCCCATCCCTTCTGTAGATTCTCCAACACCATTATGAATCCACTAAACAAGAAAAATTGTGCATTTGTTGTTTTTACATCTTTCGGATCACCGCTAGCTAGAGAATCTTGAGCATCCTTAAGAGCACTCAACATAATGCCCAACTTAGGAGTAATGAGACTCCTAATTTCTCCAACTCTACCAATTATTCTCTCTTGGTCATGGCTCAAACTTATGATTTTCTCAAGTAATGATATTACCTGATTTTTATGAGTGCTCAATGATACTGACAGGGGATAAACTGACTGAGATATGCATTCTATCTCATTCTCATGTACCTTAGACTTCTTCTTAATGTCCATAATGAACTTGGACTAAGATAAGCATGATTTGTATAAGTTTCCACCTTCGGACAATGCATCTTCCATACTCTTTACACAGACATCTAAAGTGACCTTGTCTTTGGCAATCATATTTTTCAAATTTTGGAGCCTCTTTGCATTGAATTCATTTGGGACCTCTCCTCAATAGGATTTTCAAAAGACTCAAAATGTGTATCTATAAAATTGATCAAAATTTTTAACTGCCTGGATGGAGTGTTCAAAGTATCCTTTTGAAATGAGGGCATCAACTTCTCAAAAATACTGGTTGCCAGGGTTAGCAACATACTATCCTTCACTAGCTTTTGCTTGTGCAAATGATGCAAGTTGAAGCTTTTGAATTAGAGACAGAGAAGTGAGGTTAATCAGACCTTGAATAAACTTTGGATCATCAATGACTTGCTTTCCCTTCACTGTCTCTGCAGTGTCTTTTGCCTCAATTTTAACTTCAATCTTAACCTCCATCTTCTCCTTTTTTGCATTCTTCTCAAGAATCAAAGGATTAACTGCATCAACTGGAAGATTGTCAACCTTGTCCATTCCTTCATCTACTTTCCCTGCATCCGCATCCTCAACATTAACCTCTACCTGCTCAACAGTCTGGACTTTAGGGACAAATGTATCATTCATTGCCTGCTCGGCTTGTGATGGCATGTTTTTCTCTTTTGGATGAGATTATTCTTGTCCTTTAACCTGATTAACTTCATACTGATTATCTAACATAACTTTTGTCAAAATATTCTCTTTTTCCTTTGCAACCCCATCAATCTTTCCAAACATGATTTTATTCACTTAGTATTTACTCCTGAACTCATTCTTTGCTAGTTTAAGTAATCTATCTATCTCCTCCTTAGAAATGACTGCACATAAGTTGACTAACAGATATTCCTTCAATCTCTCATCTTACTTATTTGTTGTTTGTCTCCTACTATCCAAAATTTCACACAAGCTCTTGGGTATGACTATCATTAGTTCAATCAGATCTTTACTATATACATTCAAGTATTCTACAATTGCTTCTTCTAAAGTTCTTTTGCTAGATTCATCAAAATTTTCATACCATTCTATTAATGGCTTCAAGTTACCATTCTTCAAAACCTCATTAACATTCTCATCCAAAGACATAGGAGGCTTAACTTCAAGTTTTCCTTTCTTTAATGCCTCATCAAGTTTAGATGTCTTAGATTTCTTACCATGTTTGGCTCCACCAAATGGTTTCTCTTTTGCAACTTTGGAGGCTTTAGCAGATTTAGCCTTCACCTCCTTTATAGCTTCATCTGATTTAGTTTCCTCATCATCCATAGTCACAAATTTGACTGTCTTCCTCTTCTTCTCACCACCACTGGGTAGCTTGACTAAAGATTTGGGCTTGCTTGCAGGCTTTGTAGGACTGGAGGAGGGAGCTGTGCTTTTGGTTTGCCTTGGCTTAGGCTTAGATGCTTTTGGTTTAGTCTCCTTCTTCACAGTCTGCTCCTTAGCTTTCCAGACTGCTTCCTTTGATATCTCCATGTTGTCTGCAAGAGCCTCTACCTCCTTCCTCACCTTCTTTTGGATCACCGGTTTCTTGAACCATTGATGTAGTTTTAAGCTCCTCTCTTTGTATGTTCCGAACCTTTCCTCATTAGGGTGCACCGGTTTACTCAATAGGTGTTTTGCATATAGTTCCAAAATTTGTTCTTCGACCTTATAACCCATAGACATAATCCATATTGTTTGGGGATCTATGACTTCCATCAAATATTGATTGGTATCTACCATAAAATAGATGGTGTCTTGATATTTCCCCACAATGATCTTAGGTTTCCCTCTTATGCATTTCCTTCTAGAAATTATTGAAATAACCCCATAGATTCTTATTCCGGACTTTGGAGTCACCATAATTGTATAGGTAATCCTTGATTTACACGCCTATTGGTGTCCATTGTCAAATTTTTACCCAGTTGTATTAGTCACAATGTCATTCTTGATAAACTTCAAGGATGACAACTCTCTGCATGCACATAATCCTGTTACAACTTGAATGACTATCTTGGTGATTTTGTGGGGCTTGTCCAACCACATGAATTCATCATGTACTTGGCTCAATATGTACCAGATTCATTCATATTCATAGAGAATCGGAAAACTAACAAACTGTGCAAAACCCTTGTCTTCCAATCCTTGAAATTCTGGTTTCAACATCGAACTCTTATTGGATAGATGATTATTATACAGATTCAATATTTGTGAGCTTTCCAATTCCTCAATGGGACAGTGCATGAATACCCTAATGTCTTCAATGTGCAATACTCCATAGGGCATGAATGAAAACATACTTTTAGGATCATCTTCCATTGAGATGAAAGGATGATTCTTGAAGTTTGGTTGTGCACGCTCAGTGATTTCAACAACCAAAGGAGTCGCAGTACCAGATGCAACCATTTACCAATTCCAAAATTTCAAACTTCAACCGAAAGGGGTTTCACAGATAAATACCTTTCAACCGGATGCAAGATCGCATGACAAATCTTCTTTTCGCTTCGAGTTTCTGAAAATTCTGCTTCACTACACTCTTCTGCTCTTTTGCTTCAAATGCAAAGTAAAAAATGAAAAGTAAATTTGCCTTTTATCCTCCGCATACCTAATGTAGACACCTAAAAATGTCTCATCAATCATGTGCTAATTAATTGTCCTATTAGTTAAATAATTTTTTAATTATTTAATTAAGCTAATTAATTCTTCTAACTAATTCAATCATCACCTTTCACATTACTAATTATTCATTTTCTATCTCCTTTATCAATTAATCATTTAACCTTTCTTAAATATTAATTATTTAATTAATCATGATTTAATTTCTTAATTAATAATCTTATTATTTAATTAATTCCATTTCTAATGATTAAATAATTTTATTTAAATTAATTAATTAATTAATTCATCCTCCAATTCCCCAAATTCGAATTTCAACTAATTTTAATTAATTTCATTTCTCCCAAATTCACATTTCAGCAAATTTGAATTTCATCAAATTTCAAGTGAATGTGCATTTCAATTTCATCATTCGAAAATCAAAATTCAAATCCAAATAAAAATGAAATTGATTTTCAATTCAAAAATCCTACAACAGATGTTGAAAATCATAACTGATCAATCAAATCAATTAACTAATCAGTTAACTCTTCAATCTTCCCTTTTCATTCTCAATCACCTTTTTCTGACTAATCAATCTATTTAGTCTTCTCTCAATCAATTCAGTTAACTAGCCAATCTATCTAGTTGACTAATCAATCAATTGAGCTATCTTTCCAATCAATCCACTTAACAGATCAATCAAAATGAGTTGTCTGATCAATCAAATCAGTTCAACTATCAATGAACACTTCAGTTCAATATCTCACCCAATCTATCTAAAACATCTATAAATTCAACCTCATTTCTCCATTTTCGAACACTCATGATCTTTTAAATTATTGTGTCTAATCTATACAAGAATCCCAGTGTAATATCTGAGAGCCACCCACACACATAATTTGGAGAAGGACAATGGAAGCTATAATGCAGAATGAGGGAGTTTTAATTGTTAAAATCATTCTATTTTGCATTCATTATATTGATTTATGTTTAGAATTGGCTTAATTAGTTAAGGAATTTTGTGATTGTTCCTTTTAGTCTAGTTTGCTATGATTTCTATGATGATTTTAAGCATGAAACACCTAAATTTTAGGTATAATAAATGCACTTAAGCCTAATACTTCCAGATACTCTGCATTTCACAAAAATCTTCTCCAGACCTTCTAATATGCTCAAACTCTTTTGGAAATCCATAAAAAATATTTGTGATCATCGCACATACCTCTGCAACCTATCAGAATTAGGCACATATCTCAAGCAGGGGGTTTGTATGATTTGTATGATAACTTTTCCCAAGGTTGGACACCTTAGCTTAGTTACCGGATGTAGTTCCAACATCCAAATCAGGTGTAGACCCACTTCTTGCCTCTGAATCACTCTTCTTGACCCAAGTCTTTTTCATGTGATCTCTGGTCTCTTCAACTTTTTCTTTACCCTTCTCATTTGGCTTCACATTCTTATTCTTGTCTTCCACACCTCTCCTATTCACATTTCTGCTTCTTCAATACTTAGCATTGTGATGAGATTTGTTGCAAGCATAGCAAACAACATTTCCTTGCATAGGTCTAAAGTTCATTTGATTTCCCCTTGATTTGCATTGATTAGCAACATGCCCAAGCCTACCACATGCATAACATCTGACATTTCTTCTATTCTGAAAGTTATTCATCACACTTTTGCATACATTTTCCTTATGACCATACTTATTGCATTTTAAACATTCACCAGTAAAAGATGGACCATTATTGATCATCCTATTTTTGCACTGACTAGCCATATGACCAACTTTATTGCTGTATACACTTAAAATTGGTCTGAAGATAATTAATTAAATAAACAATTATTTAATTAATCCTCCTCCCTAATTTAATTGAATTCATTGGCAATTTTATTAAACTCTCCCTTTCATCTACTTATTAATAAATCTAAGGATTTATTTAATAGGTTCATTTCAATAGTCCCCTTTGATTAATTAAATAAGCAATTATTTAATTAATCCTCCTCCCTAATTTAATTGAATTCATTAACAATTTGATTAAATTCTCCCTTTCATCTACTTATTAATAAATCTAAGGATTTATTTAATAGGTTCATTTCAATGGTCCCCTTTGATTAATTAATTCAAATTAATTAATCTTCCCCCAATTTTAATCAATTCTTCTAATCCCCTAATTAATTAAAACAAATCAATTTATGAGATGTTGAAAATAAATTAGTCTTTTCCCATTATTTGAATTTTTAAATTCAAATTACCCACATGCCTCCTAACCTAACCATCCCTCTAACCTAACCCATTCCACCTAATCCTAGGTTTGCCTAATCCTATCCTATCTCGCACATTCTAACCTCCTTATCCTAACCTCCTATGGTGTGGATATTATTCCCTTGAGACACATGGCACTTTGGCCACATGTCTCCTCTCTTGGACACTTGTCACCGCAGAGATGACAAGTGTCCCTTCCTCCAACCTCTTCTCCAACCTCCTCCAATTTCACCCTTGATATCTTCAGACTCAATCTTGACGGTTGATTCTTGCCACCTCACCCCTGGCCTTGGAAATCCTATAAATATCTACCATTTTGGAGCACAAAGGATCCCATCTCATATCAATTTAGGTATTGTTACTATAGGCATATCCATTCTAGCATATCATTTGAGTATTGTTATTATAAGCAATTGCATCTTAGATCTAGTATAATTTGATCATTTTCTAGCATAATTGTTGAATCATGTAGCTTAATCAATCTCTTTTCTAGCTTAATTGCATCATCATCATAGCTTAATCATGCATATCTTTATCTTAATTAGAATCTTGGATCAATCTAGCATAATCAATCTCATCTTGCTTTCATATCATTATCATTTCAAATCCTCCATCTAGGTGTAGTCAAGTCACTGGGATTGGTTATCTAGATCTAAGAGAAAATCCACACTCGCATCTCTTAGGAGGAGATAGGTCACTTTGTCATGGTTCATCTTTTATTTGCTTTTAATTTTCTAACCATGCTTGTAATGATCTATTGAGTGTTTGTGTTGCAGCTGCAGGTGTCACACTTCACTGGCACAACAATTGCAAACAAAATAGTTACCATTAAACTTATGAGCATTAGGTTGCCTTACTAGAGTTCTTCTTGAATTATTCTTTTGTTGTGTTGGTTTAGAGCTTTTACCCTTCTCAAATCCAAGACCTTGAGTATCATTAGGATTCTTCTGGCTTGCAAGCATTTCATCAAGCTTGGCTGAGCTAACCCAAAACTTCTCCTTATACTTATTTGCAACATCAAGATCATATTTAATAAGAATGATTTGTCTTTCAAGATCTTCCTCATGTTGTCTGGAGTCTTGCAGGTCAAGCTTCAGTTGTCCATTTTCATTCTCAAGTCTGCAACATTCTTTAGATTTGTCTTTCAGGTACTGAGCAATCTTCTCCTCATTCTTCTTCCTTTCTTCAACCTCCTTTGTCAATCTCATCACAATGGTTTCCATCTCATTGTTTTGGACTTTATTAGCTCTAGCAAGTCTATCACATTCTTCTATCTTTTCCTTCAAGGTTTCTTCATCAATGCTTTGACTTTCTTTCTCCTTTATCTTATCAACAATTTCCTTTCTCTTCTCCCTTGACTTGTTCAACTGATCCTTCAATGTTTTAGTGAATTTATCAAAATTCTTAAGATTTACTTTCACTTGCCGGACCTCAACTTGGGCTTGATCAAGATCCTCAAGTGCTACAACAAGATGATGTCTAAGATTGTTCGAATCCATTGATTCACTTTCCTGAATCCTCCTCAAGTTGTTAGACTTCTTTCGGGGAACCGAGATCTAATACCTATTGTTGGAATCAAGGAACACTGAGAAGGGGGGTGAATCAATGTTCTGCAATTTTTAACATCCTCAATATGTCTTCTAAACCACTTAATGCAAATGAATAAAAGTAGAGTGCAACAACACAAAGAAAATAACCACAACACCATAACACCAAGATTTTTACGTGGAAACCCAGTTAAGGTAAAAACCATGGTGGGATTGATACCCGCAATATTAATATACCTTGTTAGAAGTATAATAATATTACATGAGGGGAATGCACATGCATTCATATACACTTCCTAGAGTGCACTACTCAAGTTACAATAAGGGCTACAACCTCGAAAGGCTCACTGCCTTACAAATGATTACATATAATAATTGGAATTTTTGAACTGATAAGCAACATCTACAAATGCCAAAAATAGTTCCAGTTAAGCATAAAATACTCTATTCTACAACACTGCTCTGTTATGATATTCTGTTGTATTCCGAAGCACAAATCCTTCAACCACACACATGAAACAACACACAATTGATCACAAACACTTCACTCATATCCACCCATATAAAAAATGATCAAATCAATTGGTCATATATGTCCACAACATCAATTTAGGTCTATTTCATGTCAACCAAAACCACATAACACACAAATGAAACATGTTACTCAAGTCGGCTCAATCCGATCCAAAACAATCATGTGGACCAAAGAAAATTGTCCACACGCTTCCTAAATGTTGGATCACTAACCTCAAACACACAACTAATCACCAAAATCAACCCGCAAGATCTGCATACTAAATCTCCACACGTTACAGTTGATGAACACTATTTTACTCAAAAACATGTCTACCAGATCTTCCAACTTACACAAGACTCAACATCGGAGCACACAAACCTAGAATAAGGTAATTTACACGTCCACAATGCATCTGTGAGATTCATAGCACAAATTACTCAACACAATTGAACCGCTAGCCAAATTCCTGTACACTCTGTTGAATGTCCTGTTCTTCTGGTCGGACCTCACCAGACCTCAATCAATCTTCTGGTATGAATGAATCATGAACTGGGGATTGAATATCTGACTCTAGTTTCCATCAATGAAAACATCTGATCATTGATGCATTGTCTCTTGCCAACACTAATAACTAATAACTATTCCATTTAAAAAAATGCATACTAGGTCATTTTACATATATAGAAAACCCTACATGCAACTAGTATAATTGCCTAGTTATAACTCACAAATTCAAGAATTATTTTTTATACTCAAAGGAGGAAATTGAAACATCCCAAACTAGGAATTGGTCCAAATTTGATTGGTTTGTTTCAAACCGAATCTTTAACCAATGTAACTTTTTTTTGATTTTTTGGAGAGTTTGAAGTTTTTTGGGGTTTTTGCTTGCTTGATTGACAATGCAGGATGAAATACAAATGCAAAATATAAACTAATAATTGACTGAAAATAAATATCAGAATTCTGATTTTTACTGCAACAAATACGAAATTCAAGAATTGAACAATTTGTAGCATTTAGAGCCAAGACTGGCATACCAGGTGTCCCAAGTTTTCCTGGAAAGGCTTATTTTATTGCCCGAATTGATGAATAGGATGAAACAGGAGCTCCCAAGGGGTGATAGTGGCTCCAATGTTATTTATTTGCTATCACCATAATTATCAAAAACTTTTGTTGTAACAATAGGTAAATCTGAAGCCAATTTCTCTGAGTCACCAGACAAGATGAACAAATTCTGACAATTTTCCTTAATGATTTGTTGGTGTAGTCTACATATGCCTTGATAACCTTGAATAAACCCTGAATTTTCTCATATTTATTGCTAACAATAAATTTTGTAACAAATTGCAGCCTCAAAACTCCTTATTTATTTTATTTGGTTTCCCAGGTGCCAAAAGGGGAGGTACGACTTGCTTGGAAAGGGCACAACTACTGCAATAATGATTATGGTTGTTGGTGGGGGTCTCCAAATAGCCCAAATTTGCTTTTAATACACCTTCAGTGTTATTGTTGCTGCAAAAATACCACAATTAACCCTCAAATAGTCTGAATGTAGCTTCTTTTCAAACTTCTAAGTGCTAGAAGAGATTGGGGTTGCATCCAATCTGATCTATAATGGGATTTTTCATTTCCAATTGCTTACATCATACTTCTCCATGAGAAAAAATCAATAAAATATGAATCAAGAATGGCAAAATGATTGCTCGCACATACCTTTATTCCTTCCAAACCCACACCCAATTTATGGATTCAATTATCCCATGATTCCAAGAGAATATTCTCTTTTGCTTGGGCATACCTCATGAGGCTATAATAATTATTAAAGTGGGGCCATTTTATTTAAAGTTGGAATTGCCTAGCTAGGCGTGCAAGATGGGGGTCACTTTATGATTTTATGTTACACTTTATAAACATCTTTTATAAAGTCACTTTTAATGTAATATTGCCACTTAAGGTAAAAGTAACTTTATATTGTAATATTAGCATTAGTTCACCCTCTTTATAGAGTCATTTTATAAAATGTTTCCATTTTTAGAAAAAGTCTCATAATGAACTATTATAAAGTTTTCACCTTTTAAGCTTCCAAGGCCAAATAAATGACTAAGTCCCCCTTGGTTAGCCAATCATCTCCTAACCTCTGTATTTGCCTGCGAAGATGGTTAACAGGCAAAACTGTGCAACTGAGTAGCAACTAGAGGAGAGGGAACATTATAAAAATCATTGATTAAATTATGTCATAACATAATAATCAACAATAGAAATCATTTCTTTAGTTTTCCCTTGACACTAGTGCAACATCTGAGGCATTTTATCAATGTTTGTTAACTCCAACTAGTTTTTATGTTGTTTCTCTTGCACCCAAGGATGGGGTCTTTGAGAGGGAATCCCCCCTTCTCCTAGGTTTGAGGATTTGATTAATAATATTGCCTAAATAATTACAAAAATTTGGAACAAATGTCTTCTCAAATCTATCTCCTAATTACACACTAGAGTGAAAGGTGTGAGATTGAATAGGATAGGGTTTACCACTACTTGAGTTGGATTCCTAGGTACCCTTTTGTGCTTAGCAACCCAAGCTACAATTGTATTGATACTCATTTTGAAGCTTAGTTGTAGTTTTGTTTTCCTCCCTTTTGAATTTTTGTGTATGCCCCAATTTGTTCTATCTTTGTACGAGGCTTTTTTATGCATTCATGACCAATTTACGTAATAAAAAAAATGTAATGATTTATTATTTATATTATTATTCGCATCATCTTTATTATTTAAATAATTTATTAGCATTGTATTAACTATCATATTCTTCTATTTTCCCTGCAAATCCCTAAGATAATTAATTTAGATGATTTTATCAGGTGCATCTTATATTTACCCCTTTCATATGTTAAATTAAATAAGTTCTCCTATTTATTTAATTTGATTCTAAATCTTCCATTTCCTTGAAAAATGAATTAACTAAATACATTCATATTTCATTTTTCTCTCCCTACTCACATCCTCCAAGTTTTCCCACTTGCCCTCTAATCCTAATCCTAATCCTCACCGAATACACCTCCTAAACATTTGCACATTCCTTATCCATTATATTAGGGAGGGGTCAACTCTTTTTCATAATTGACTAACCTCCTAGTCTTCTCAACCTTAAATACCTTTTCCTTTTGGGAAGGAAGCCCACATGGGTCCTCTTCAAAGGTCACATCAAAGGAATTTAATATTTCTTTATTCCTCTCACCCCTACCTTTGGAGTGTAAGGACAAGAATTATCTTTATGGAAAGATCTTGTTCACACTCCAAGGGTACAATCTCCCTCTCAAGCCCTCCCATATTTCCAATCTCATGGATTGATAGGACCAAATCCATCCTAGCCATTGATCTCTCTCCTTCAAAATCACCCTCCATTCATTCCTCCTCTCCTCATATTACCCAAATAATTATCCATTTTCACATCATCATGGACCCAATCAATAGAGCATTGTTATGTTGCCAAAATTCTATGAGCACACATTTTAATTGAATACCTTGGGAAAATCTACATGACAATGAGGTCTACATACTTCATTTGTGAAAAATTTCGCTATGATTTGAGCTCCTCTTTAGCCTAATCCAATTTTTTTTTTGATTTTGTGTTTTGTTAGGTTTTTATTGTAATTTCCTTTCGATTTAAAACACATTTTCCTTGCACACACAAGTAAACCCAATTCTTTTCAACTTAGTAATTGAAGGATTGAAGGAATTGTTTCAGATGATTACATAAACAAAGAAGAAGAAAACCCTTGCATCTATATCATCTATAATACTTCAACACAAATTTTTATATAGTGACTTGTAGTTTCGCCTTTTGATTATTGGTGGCCACAAAGAATAATAGAAAACAAAAACTAAAATTTCACTCAAATCATGTCTATGATGGGGAATGGAAAAACCTAATAAGTTTTTTGCATCAAACTTTCATGGTAGGTTTGAGTCGGGGCCATAATTGCTAAGATGCGACTAGATTCCCTTCCTCGAAGGCACAAGATTGCTCAAAATAGAAGCTTCATTATTATTATTGTAGACACCTAAAAAAGTCTTCAATTAAATAAATATTTATTTAATCATTTTACCATTATTTTTCTATTAATTTAACAATTAATTTAGTTTACTTAATTAATTCCTTAGCCTTTTCTTCTATTAATTGAATAAATATTTTTATTTGTTTATTTAACTCGTTAGAATTTCTTCCCTATAATTAAATAAATATTTATCATTTCTTTTATTATTCTAATCCTACCTTCTTCAACTATTAGTTAAATAAATATTTTTATTTATTTAACTAATTCATTATCCTCTTATATCAAATCATATCCCTCTAACTTGTTCACATGGATTATAATCTAAATTCGTAGTCATGCAACAATTGTCTCCTCTTCACATGTCTAACTCAACCCTTATCACTCATTCATTGAATCTAGACACATTTTTTTTAAATAAAAAAACCAATTCTCCTCTTAATCTCATCCCTTCATTCAAATTAACCTCTTAATCCCATTCACTTTCCCTCCACCTCTTAATCTCATCCATCCATCCAATTTAACCTCTTAATATTGTTCATTTTCCTTTCACCTCTAAATCATGGCCATTCATCTTTTAACCTCTTAATCTAATCCCTTAGATCTCTTGGAGATGTCTATAAAAGAGGCGTTTTCTCCAACTTTTTAGCTACCTAGTGTAGACACAAAAAATTATCTATTAATTAAATAAATATTAAATATTTATTTAATGACTAAATGTTCCTCTATTAGTTAAATTGACATTTAATAAATTCACCTTATCCTATTATACTATTCTAAGTTAAATAAATTTATTCAATTTATTTAATTACTAACTATAGTCCAAGGTATTATGATGTAAGGGGTTTCGGGTCCCCACAAAACCTATTTTTTCTTAATCAAAAACTATAGTCCAAGGTATTAAATAAATCTAATTTATTTAATTCACTCCCTTTCTTCCTATTTTAAATAAATTTAACATTTAATTAAAAATCAAATCCTTTTTTAAAAAAAACCAATATTTATTTAAAAATAACCCATCCACTTGCATTCTCCTACAAATGCAAGTTGCACATTTAAATAGATTTTTATTTTAATAAAAACCTATTTACCCACACCCATGTCTTTCTAGACTCTTCTAGATTTCTCTAAACCCCTTCTAGACTCTTCTAACCCCTTCCAATTTAGCCTAATCCCTCTTCTAAATATTTGCACAATCCTAATCCAAAAATCCCCGCCAAAAGTCTTCAAAAGTCATTTGAGGCTCTTATAGAGCCTTAAATGCATTTCCTCTTTCAACACTCCTACCCGCATGGGTCTTGACCCTTTTGTCAAGGCTTAACCATGGGTAAAATTTGCTCAAGAGTTTACACATTGGATAATAACCTTACCCTTGGATAAAAGATTTATCCAATAACCCCAACCACATGAGGTTACCCTCATGTCTTCTCGGGCATTAAATGCTCTTTATCCCTCCTCTCAAGCCATCTCATGTTGACACTTGTCATCATGGGATTGAATTAAAAACCATCACATGGATCACAAACCCATCAATCCTATCCCTTCACAAGCTCACTCAATCTTGGCCATTCAATCAACATTTTTTCCTATAAAAGGAGCCCTCACCTTCGAGCAAAGGAGTAAGCATTAGAGCATTGTTACTATACTAATATTATGATAGACATTTTGAGCTTTCTCATAGCATCATCATCTTGTTTTGCATAACATCTTGTTTAAGAATTTTCAAACAATCTTGAATCTCCATATGGCATCCATGGCTTGTGCTAAAAGTTGAGAGCTTCATTGCTTTGAGATTTGAAGAGGAGAGAAACAAAGGAAGAATAACCATTAAAGCATCATGGAGGCTTCTTAGGAATAACTCATCTATCTTTGTTTGTTTGTTTGTGCTTCCTTCAATTTTTCTTTTAAATCTCCTTTGAATATATTTTGAAATTGTTTTTAGTTCTTTGTTCATGGTTTCATGTTTGAACTAACATACTAACATTGAAATTTCTTTTTGACTCTTGTAGCCATTTCTCACAGCATCATTTGGTGAACCCACCATGAATTGAACACGCAAAGTTTCAAAATTTTGCGTAACTTTGTGAAAAGTTGTAGGTTTTCATGCATAGGTAGAGTTTTAGCACTTTCGTTGCTCAGAATAGCGCCATTGACACGCATTTTAGCACTTTTGTGGTGCGATTTATTGCCCTATTACCAGTCTGTAGATTTTCTAAATATTGCTTTTGTTCCATTTTGTAGTGCTTTTGTTCTATTTTCTATCACTTTTAACTTACTTTAGCGCTTTTGGTCTCTATCTAGCACTTTCAAAACCTACACCATTTTAGTGCTTTTTTCACAGATAGAGGACTAATATTGTAACCTCAAAACAAAATTGTAGGCTTGTGAGCCCACCATATGCACTAACTTTTTGCATGTTTTCATTATAGGTTTTTCTAACTCTTTGTGCAAGTTTTTGAGGAGGAGTTTAGTTAGATTCATTTTTGTTTCTTTTGGTGTAAAATTAATCTTTCTTGTTTTCAACAAAAGGGTTATGAAGAGGGGGAAAGATTTGGAGTGAAGATACAATGGTAAAATATAATAAAATATTCAATAAACACATAAAAACATCTAAGAAACCATTATACCTTTGTAATCTTCTCCTTCTCCTTCGGATTGAGCCTTTGAGGAAGCCAAAGTTGCACCCCTTTCTTGGCTTTATTGGATTGGCTCTCTTGTTAGATGTGGATGGCTCTCCAAGATTGTGCATAATGATATGGGATGATAGAATATGATGGATTGAATTGGGTAAGTGCTGGATGAATGACAATTTGGCTAGAGTTTGGGTATTTGGTGGATATTCTAGATTCAAATTGATAGCATAAGCTTGAGTGATTTTGGAGATGTCAAACAAAGGAGTGGACCCTCCAATTTATAGGAGAAGAGGGGAGGAAATGAAGGGCTAGGATTGATCCAAGTTGGCAGGTCAAGATTGCATGTGAGCCCACACATGGCCCAAGAGGAGATGACAAGACAAGTGTGGAGTCCAAGAGATTTACCTTAAAGGCATTTCTTGTCTCCAGACTCCTCAAGGTTCATTAGGAAGGCTTCCCAATGCACCTAGGGAAGAGATGAATAAAAAATTCCTTGAGTGATGAGAAGAAGGAATTAAAAATTCCTTAAAATAATGCTCATAGGGATTGGAGAAATATAGAGGAATTAAAAATTCCTTGGGTGAAGGGATACCTAGAGGATAAAAATCTCACATTCATCTAAAAAAAGGGCATTTAAGGAAGGTGGGTGAGTGAGGAGACAAGGAGTTGACTTTGTGGCTAATCATGAGGATTAGCCACTAGAAACTCATTAGGAGAGGGATTAGAAGAATGATTAGGTGGGATTAGGACAAATGAGATTTGTAGGAGGATTTGACTACGAGAGAGAATCAGTGGAGGGAATTAAAAATTAGAAGAACAATGATAAGTGAGATTAGGGGGCTTATAGAAGAATTCATTAGGTTAATGATGGATTAGGAAAAGGTGATTTGTAAGAATTAATTAATTAAAGGGAGGATTTATAGAGAATTAATTTTAGGGATTTTTAGAAGAATAAAGGTAGATTGATTTATTAAATAAATCAATGACTAGACTATAGTGACAACACTAATTATATTTAATTAATATTGAGAAAGAATAGGGATTAGCATAATTAATAAATTAATTATGCGAGGAAATTAAATAAATAAATTAAAATAATTAATTTAAGTGTCTAAAGGTTAAAATAAACTTCACTTTCTTTTGGTGCCTAAAAAGAACTTAACCTTTTCTTGTTTCCAACAAAGGGGTTAAAATAAACTTCACTTTCTTTTGCTGCACTTAAAATACATCCCATTTTAATTTGGTGCCTAAAAAGAACTTAACCTTTTCTTGTTTTCAACAAAGGGGTTAAAATAAACTTCATTTTTGTTTGGTGCACTTAAAACAAATTTCATCTTTTGGTGCATAAAAAAACAAACCTCACATTTACTTTTTTTTACCAAGGCTACACAATTTCATTTTTCTTGACCAGGTTTTATTTCCTACTTTTCAAAGGTTAAAATCATTTCAATATTTGGTTAAAAAGAACAAGAAAACTCATTTAGCTACGTGGGATTAAAATGAACACCATGTTTGCTGGAGAAACATCTCCAAAGTAGCAATTAGTTCACATGTGCAATTGAAAGGATAAAAAAGAACAAATGTTTATCTTGATTGATAGTGAGGTATATGCGAGACCCTTAATTGGGTATCAAAAAGCCAAAATCACTATTAATTTCTTTCTTTCAATTTAGCATTAAGATAAAACCTTTAACAGGCCTACCCTCTCGAGGTTCCTATAAGGCCAGTGTGAGGGGAATGACCTAAGTGGGGAACGACTTTATCACCAAGTATTCCAACCCACTATAATCAAATGTGGAGGTTGATGAAAATCCCCCTCCAACGGCTTTTATTAGCGATTAGCCTTCCCCCAGTATCCTTGAGATACATAAATCCTTTGTTCTAATGGTTGGGAAGCCTCCCGAGGGATTTTATCACTGAAGACCGAACGAAAGCCTGATTATGAACTTTAGAAGTAGAAACCTTGCTGAGTCAGTTAGCCAAACATTTGTAATATCATAGTGCAAGGGTGGGGAAGAATCCGTGCCCAAGACACTCACTATATATATCCCAAGAAAATGATCCAATTGAGGATACATTCTCTTTGGTTCACATTCTGGACAAAGGCAAAAAAATAGGCGCACGTTAGGGTGTGACATGGCTGTTTGAGCTGACAGAGTATCAAGTGTGGGCTATTGATATTAGGAATTATCTTTTTGACAATAGTAGAGTCTATCTAATTTGTCTTTTGTTTTTTCAACAACCTATGAAAACAAGAGAGGATTTAAAATATCCTTAGATGGATTTGAAAAGATCCTAAACATACATCAACAATTAGCAAGAGAAAAGAAGTGTTTCTATGTGCTTGTGTGCTTGTCGTGTCTTCTTGTCAAAGAAATCATCCACCATTTGAAACAAGTTAATCCCAAAAACAAAATTCTTGAAAAAATCCATCAATGCTTCATGTTTGGAAATCTCTCAAATATGCCAAGAAATCAATTTATCGAAAAACCAAAAAGAGGAAAAATACAAAGAACATCCAAAAGAGAAGAAGTTTTTTGTACAAAAATTGTAAATTGTTGCTAAAACACCGCACCTTCATCCATTGATGTCATGATTTTAGTCATGGTCTAACTGACGAATTTGAATTAGAACCACTTGCATCCCAATCTTTCTTTTAATGAAGAGATTTTTCATCATCACAATCATGGTCAATGCATTCATCCATCATACATTCCACAACCCGCAATCACCTATTAGACATTCCAAGGTTACACCTCTCCCATATTTCATCTTCTTAATACATTTTCTAATCTTCTGTCTTTCATAAATTCTTCTATATTTCATCTTCACTCATCAATTACAAATCATTTCCAAAGTTCATACATTTCATCTTTCACACATTTTCAAAATATTATTTCATATTTCCATAATCACATTCCAAATTCACATATATTCCATAATCACATTCCAATTTCACATATCTTTAAAATTAACATTCCAAATTCACATATCTTCCAAATTCACATATCTTTCAAAATCACATTCCAAATTCACATATCTTCTAAAATCACATTCCAAATTCACATATCTTCCATAATCACATTCCAAATTCACAAATCTTCCAAAATCACATTCCAAATTCACATATCTTCCATAATCACATTACAAATTCACATATTTCCAAAATCACATTCCAAATTCACATATTTTCCATAATCACGTTTCAAATTCACATTCCAAATTTACACATCATTCCAAAAACATCATGAATCCATTCCTCTTGACCCACCAAGGTTTTGTCCTTAGTTCTTTTAGGATATTGCTAATCACAACAAAACATACTTTTTAGTGTGTATCTACATCTAGGTGATAACTCAATGAAGAACGGATAGTACCAAACTGGTACTGAGAGGGGGGGGGGTGTTGAATCAGTACAGACAAAAACACAATCTTAAACCGGTTTTTCAGCAGACACTGTGCATTGACAGACATACAATAACACCGGTCTTTAAACAAAGTACAACTGACAAAACCCAGAATAACTGAGACAAGCATAAACCAGTTGACACTTATCTTCTCATACAATCTAACACTTCATTTCCATTTCACCCTAGTGCATGAACAGGTAATCTACCATCAAAGATATACATATAACAACTAGATCAACATGATTCATCGCTTGACAAAAAACAACATAGCATCACATGAAGAAGACATCACATACGACACACATATTTTTCACGTGGAAACCCAACTGGGAAAAACCATGGTGGGGATGAATACCCACAAGCTTGTTTTTAAACTCTTTAGAAGTCCGCTCTGTTAGGAGCCTTGTCCAGTTAAAGACTGATACAATAGGTTCTATTAGGAACCAATCCTGTGAGGGATCACTCGGTTAAAGGATGGCTAGAATACCCGATTAAGGGGTAAACCCTGTTAAAGGTTACATTGTTAGAGGATTTCAAGAACTCAATGGTTTTGAGTCACCCTGTTAAAGGATTTACAACAAGCCGGTTAAAGCTACCTTGTTAAGGGATTTTCCAACTGTTGAGGTGGTTAGAGATCAACAGGTATTACAATGATCTAGTAATAACACTCAATGCCAATGCAGATCTACTTTAGCTCCTCTTCACCTTCTACACTTACACTCTGCAGATATCACTTCTCTCCTCTGGTCTAGCAAGAGTCACGTATCTCTTCTCTTGGATACACACACACAACTTTTTCCAACAACCTTAGAAAGAAACACAACATTGACCTTATAGGAAAACAGATAGGTCAGTAGCATAAACCCTAAACCCTAAACCTGTTAGGTTAAGGAATTCAAATGGTTCAATCCTGACCGTTGAGCACACTGCATTAAATGCAACAGTCTTGATCCAATCTCAAGACATTCTCCATCATTCATTTTCCATCGATTTCATGGCAGCTAATAACCCATCACATGTTATCACCGTTTACAAACTTCGCACATTCCCGAGGTAGATAGGAACAATCTCCTTCATGCAAGATCCTTCACGCGCACAAGGCTGACGTGGCAACATGATCTATTCTTTGTTACAATGCTAATTCATTACACAAAGTCACCGGTTGACCCACATAGGCTTGAAGCACTTAAATCAGAAACCTTGAAGTTGAGACTACCAACCGGTAGTCATACGAAGCTTCCATGTGTCGGTTCCCATAACCATATGTCGGTTCACCTTGAACAAACACACCGCTTCACTTTGGCACAAATTCCGGTTCACAGTGTTATACCAGTTCTCTTCTCTTCATCATATTGACATCAATGACAACACACAATGTCATTATGTCCTCATACCGGTTCACATAATGCCAACAATCTCCCCCTTTGGCATTGATGGCAATATACAAAGATATCTCTCCGCTTCACATCTTCTCCCCCAGTTTCTACAGATATCTTCTCCGCTTCTCTTCTTCTCCCCTTTTGACAACAATGCCAAAGTGGAGGCACAAGCTTCCCTATTCCATTATGCTGCTCCCCTTGAAGAGTAGCATCCTTCAACACATCAATAAAAAAAAATTGACTATGCAATATCTGACTGATGTGGAGCATATGCCTTTAGTTTACCTTCTGAAGGGGCAACACCCCTAATTCACCTCTTAAGTACATAAATGTAGCCTTTGGGAGAGGCTTGGTGAATATGTCTGCTAATTGTTCCTTACTGGAAACATGTTCCAGTGCAATCTCTTTGTTCTGAACCTTTTCCCTCAAGAAATGATATTTAAGCTCAAAGTGCTTGGTTCTAGAATGTAAAACTAGATTCTTGGAGATGTTAATTGCACTAGTATTGTCACAAAATATACTTACCGGTTCAGATATAGGAACTTTGAAGCCATTTAATACATGCTTCATCCAAATTGTCTGAGTGCAGTTCATGAAAGCTGCAACATACTCTACTTCTTACTCATTCATGAGACCAGTCTACCACTGAGAAAGAATGCACCATCGGTTGTGCTTTTCCGATCATCTACATTACCTGCCCAATCAGCATCTGTGTATACTTTCAAGTTGAAATCCTTGCTATATGGATACCACAATCCATAATCAACAGTTCCCTTTAGATACCTAAGAATCTGCTTGACTGCAACCAAGTGGGATTCTCTTGGGCTTTTCTGGAACCTTGCAGTAATGCCAACTGCATGTGTAATATCTAGTTTGCTATGCACTACATAATGCAACTTACCAATCATTGATCGCTATTCCTTCTCATCAACCAATGCTGAGTCATCCTCTTTGGATAGTTTACAACCGGTCACCATCAGTGTACCAACCGGTTTGCTATCTTCCATGCCAAAGGTCTTCAATGCCTCTTTGACATACTTGGACTGAGTGATAAAGATTCCATCTTTTATCTGCTGGATCTGCAGTCCAATGAAGAACTTAATCTCCCCTATGAGTGACATCTCAAACTCTTTCTTCATCTCATCTGTAAACTCATGACTCATCTTGTCATCTCCACCAAAGATAATGTCATCAACAAATACCTCACAGATCAGGATCTGATCTCCTTTAGACTTCAAGTAGATATTGCTATCTTCACTTGTTCTCTCAAATCCAATCTTCACAAGATGGGAATGTAGGCATTCATACCATGCTCTAGGTGCCTGCTTTAGACCATATAAGGCTTTATGTAGCCTACACACCATGTCACTATCTTCAGATAGGGAAAACCCATCTGGTTGCTCTATATACACCTCCTCTTCAAGTACACCATTTAGGAATGCAGATTTTACATCCATTTGATATACTTTGAATCCTTTAAAAGCTGCATATGCAAGAAGCATACGAACTCCTTCCAATCTAGCCACAGGAGCAAAGGTTTCTCCATAGTCTTCTCCTTCTTCTTGGGCATATCCATTGCTCACCAGTCTGGCTTTGTTCCTAATCACTGTGCCATCCTTATTCAGCTTATTTCTGAAAACCCATTTGGTACCAATGACATTTTTATGCTCCGCTCTAGGTACCAAAGACCATGTACCATTTTTCTCTATCTGGTCAAGTTCCTCTTTCATTGCCTTGATCCAGTCTTCATCTTTATGTGCCTCTTTGAATGATTTAGGCTCAAATTCAGAGATCTTACGTGAGTTTTCTCTGACCTTTCTTCTTGTAAAGATTCCTGCATCCTTATCTCCTATGATCTGCTTAGGATCATGATTCAGCTTGACATATTGAGGAATGGTCTTGATAGATTCCTCTTTCTTTTCTTCTTCATCCTCATCTCCATCAATATCAGCATCTACATCTACCGGTGTAGGAACACTGTTACTAGTACTTGGTTGACTGACAACCGGTTCCCAGAAGGTTACAACCGGTTCATTTATTGCTTCCTCACTGCTGGTTTCCTCAATTTTCTTAGAGGTTTCATCAACTCTTATATTGATGCTTTCCATAATTCTCTGAGTCCTATTATTGAAACACTTGAGAGCTTTTCTCTTGGTGGAATACCCTAGGAATATTCCCTCATCACATCTTGCATCAAATTTGCTTTGGTGTTCGCTCCTCTTGATGTAACATTTGCTACCAAACACTCTAAAGTAGCTAACCACAAGTGTCTTATTGGTCCAATGCTCATAAGGAGTTTTATCCTTACCTTTCTTGATGAGTACCCGGTTCATTGTGTAGACTGCAGTGCTCATCACTTATCTCCAAAAGGTGTGAGCTACCTTTCCTTGAATCAACATGGTTCTAGCTACTTCAAGCACAGTCCGGTTATTCCTCTCTGCTAGGCCATTCTGCTGTGGAGTCTGGGGGGCAGACAGTTGTCTCTTGATGCCATGTTCTTCACAGTACTTGTTGAATTCACGGGAAGTGAATTCCCCTCCTTGATCAGTTCTTAGGCACTTGATTCTTTTACTGCTTTCCTTCTCTACTAATTCTTTGAAAGCTTTGAACTTTACAAGAGCTTTAGACTTATCTTTCAAGAATGTGACCCACATCATTCTTGAGCAGTCATCAGTGAGAATCATGAAGTACCTATCACCCTGCACACTCCTAGTTTTCATGGGACCACACAAATCAGTATGCACAAGATGAAGCAAATTGTCAGCAGTGAAAGGTTTACCTTTAAAGGTTGACGAAGACATTTTCCCCAATTGACACTCTCTACACAAGGTATTATCCGGTTTGCTTAGCACCGATAACCCTCTAACTGCCTTGATCTTACTATCCTTCACAATGTTATCAAAATTTACATGGTAGATTCTCCTACGCCATATCCAGCTATCATGAAATTTAGCCATAAGACATGTACTTATATTTGCATTCAGCTGAAATAGGTTACCTTTGGTCTGCATGCCGGTGGCCACCAATTCACCATTCTTTCCTTTGATTCTGCACACTCCATTCTTGAATTCCAAAGTGAAACCACTGTCATTCAGCTGGGCAATACTCAGAATTTTGTGTCTGAGACCATCAACCCAATACACATTGTCAGCACTACTCTTTCCATTCAAAGAGATGGACCCTCTGGCTTTGACCATGCATGGTGCATCATTACCAGAGCGAACCACACCACCATCATACTCTTCCAAGGATAGAAACTTTCTCCGATCACTAGTTATATGGCGAGAACAACCAATGTCAATAATCCACTCATTGGAATTATCAAACCGAGAGACAAGAGCCTTCTTGTCTGACACATCTTCCTTGACAACAACAAACACAATATCTTCATTTTCTTCATCTTCTGATTCCTCATTTGTGACACCTTCATCAACTGCCACAAAATAGTTTCTTTGGTTTCCTCCTTTGAATTTCTTGAACCTTTCCGGTTTGTCCTTGTTGTCACCATTAGGACAGTTTACAGAAATATGTCCTATCCGGTTACAAGAAAAGCATTTCAAAAGAAGCTTACCTTTGTATTTCCCGGTTCCTTTAGGAATTTTCCTCGCAAGAAGAGCTTCAAATGCCATCAGAATCTCCTCATCATCCATTTCTCTGCTCTGTCTTGGTTCACCACTAGTGCTAGCTTCTTTTCCTTTTCTGGATGGTACAACAGAAGCTTTAAAAGCTGATTTAGTCTTTTGAACACTGCCATCAAAATTGTTTAGCTCATAGGTTGTCAACTTTGCAATGATGGAGTCTAGGGATACCTTAGTCTTGTCTATTGATCTCAACTCCTGAATAGCAGCAACCCTTATTGCATAGACCAGTAATAAGGATCTTAGGACTTTGCTTACCATAGTGGAATCTTCCATTTTACCACCTGCACTCTTGATATCTCCAACAACGGTTTTGATTCTTATTCCATACTATTGAATGGTCTCACCTTCAACCATCCGCATGTCTTCAAACTTCCCTCTAAGGCTTTCTTCCTTAGCTTGTTTTACATGCTCATCACTGCCATAGATATTTTCAAGAGTATCCCATACCTCTTTTGGATTTACCTTATCTTGGACATCAATAAACTCAATGTCAGATAAACTACTAATTAGGGCTTCCATGACTTGCCCATTCTCCTACATTTCTCTCTTTTGGTCATCGGTGAGAGTACTGGTAGGAGCAACATAGGCATTCTCAACATAGCTCTAGTGTTGAGTACCCATGCTTCTGATGTATATCTTCATTCTATCTTTCCATATACTGAAATTTTCTCTATTAAACTTTGGACCTTCCCTCTTCATCATTAGACTGGGATCTTTACCTCAAGCGGTTAAGCTTATAACATAGAGGACCTGGAGGGCGCTCTGATACCAATTGATAACTCAATGAAGAATGGATAGTACCAAACCGATATTGAGAGGGGGGGTGAATCAATACAGACAAAAACACAATCTTAAACTGGTTTGTTAGCAGACACTATGCATTGACAGATAGATAGTAACACCGGTCTTTAAACAGAGTACAACCGACAAAACCCAAAATAACTGAGACAAGCATAAACCGGTTGACACTTATCTTCTCATACAATCTAACACTTCATTTCCATTTCACCCTAGTGCATGAACAGGTAATCTACCATCAAAGATATACATATAATAGCTAGATCAACACGATTCACCACTTGAGAGAAAACAACATAGGATCATATGAAGAAGACATCACATACGACACACATATTTTTCACATGGAAACCCAACTGGGAGAAACCATGGTGGGGATGAATGCCCACAAGCTTGTTTTTGAACTCTTTAGAAGTCTGCTTTGTTAGGAGCCTTGTCCGGTTAAAGACTAATACAATAGGTTCTGTTAGGAATCGATCCTGTGAGGGATCACCTAGTTAAGGGATGGCTAGAATACTCGGTTAAGGGGTAAACCCTGTTAAAGGTTACCTTGTTAGAGGATTTCAAGAACTCAATGGTTTTGAGTCACCTTGTTAAAGGATTTACAACAAGCTGGTTAAAGCTACCTTGTTAAGGGATTTTCCAACTGTTGAGGTGGTTAGAGATCAACAAGTATTACAATGATCTGGTAACAACACTCAATGCCAATGCAAATCCACTTTAGCTCCTCTTCACCTTCTGCACTTACACTCTGCAGATATCACTTCTCTCCTCTAGTCTGACAAGAATCATGTATCTCTTCTCTTGGATACACACACACAACTTTTGCCAACAACCTTAGAAAGAAACACAACATCGACCTTATAGGAAAATAGATAGGTCGATAGCATAAACCCTAAACCCTAAACCTGTTAGGTTAAGGAATTCAAATGGTTCAATCCTGACCATTGAGCACACTACATTAAATGCAACAGTCTTGATCTAATCTCAAGACATTCTCCATCGTTCTTTTTCCACCGATTTCATGGCAGCTGATAACCCAACACACGTTATTATCGTTTACAGACTTCACACATTCTTGAGGTAGATAGGAACAATCTCCTTCATGCAATATCCTTCATGCGCACAAGGCTGACGTGAAAACATGATCTGTTCTTCGTTACAATGCTAATTCATCACACAAAGACACCAGTTGATCCACACAGGCTTGAAGCACTTAAACCGGAAACCCTGAAGTTGAGACTACCAACCGGTATTCATACGAAGCTTCCATGTGCCGGTTCCCATAACCATATGCTTGTTCACCTTGAACAAACACACCGCTTCACTTTGGCACAAATGTCGGTTCACTGTGTTATACCAGTTCTCTTCTCTTCATCATATTGACATCAATAACAACACACAATGTCATTATGTCCTCATACCGGTTCACATAATGCCAACACTAGGAACAATCATCCTAAAAGGCATTAATAAGCATCCTAGATAAGTTAAAACTATCTTTTAAGTGCATCCTCTCATAGCTAGGTAGCTTGTGCTTTGTAAAACACAAAACCTCGCTACACCTCATCTCACATTTATTTGAAACCAAGCAAGCAATCTCAAAAATAAATTTGTTGATATTTAACCTATGGTAAAAGGATATCATTCATCCATACATGTTTCAACACATCTTCATCATCATAAAATCTTGGAATCATAAGACAAGAATCAAACACCCACTTTTTCACCCACAAATGCATGCTTCAAACATGGCTAGGACTAGGTCTCGGAGTTAGAGACAAAATGAAATATGGGAAGAAGAAGAAGAGAACATTAACCCCTTTTCCAGAAGAGGAGACCTAGATACCTCTACACAAGCAAAAATAGAAGACACACCTAGCAACCCCAAATTTAACCAACTTTTTGATGAAATTCTCAAGGGAAGTGTTGATGCCCTTTTTTTAAAACTTGCTCAAGACGAGGCAACTTATCACTGACTTTGATGTATTGCAACTTAAGGATATACCAGAACAATCCCAACACATCCATCGATAAAAATAAAATCAAGGTGATAGGGGGGCAAGGAATACACATAACTATGACGATAGCTATCAACACAACAACATCCTGCCTCATTCTACATAAATGGATATGTTGAGACAACAGATGCAAGACCTCGCCCAACAAGTACACTCGGGAAGGTCAAAAAAGCAATATTCTCTTGAAGATATTTATCCATATCCATTTCATAGAAACATATATATGCCTCCTTTCCCATGCACCTTCAAAACCTGAAAGTTTGATAAATACAAAGGCAAGAGAGACCCTATAGATCATGTGCAAGAATTTTTCTCCGCTTTCTTAGAAGTTGCATATGAGGACACATATTTAATGCACCTTTTTCCCCAAAGTTTGGGAGGCTTAGCCATGCAATTGTTCTCATGCCTTCCCAGTGGGATCAAGACCTTTGAAGACCTGGTACAAAAATTTATCACTCATCATGCACATAATATAGAGCGGGATGTCTCCAAGGCTGATCTATGCAATACAAAAAAGAATAATGGTGAGTTATTCTCAACATTCTTACAATGGAGACACCTTTCTAGTAGACTTTCCTTTCCCATTCCTGAAGAACAATTAGTGGAAAATTTTATTTGAAATTTAAATGAGAAAATCGAGTTCTACTTAGACATAAAATGTTCAGACACTTTCAAAGACTTAATAGCTCAAGGACTTAAAATCAAGAAAACCCTTATCAAAAAGGGACTTTCCAAAATATACAACAACAACAAGGAGGGTCCAAGACCAGCCTACAATAGTGACAAACCAAAGTTTAGGGCCAAGAACAAAAACATTGTCAATGATGGTGTTGTGGATGCATGAATTGTCAAAATCAAGCAGCCCATAGTCAAAATTATAGGGCAATCAGATAATCGCAACAACCTCACTACCAATCAAGATAATCCCCACAACAATCAAGGAAATCAACCTTCAAATATGCAACGAGAGGAAACTAAAAACAGGTACCCTACCTATAAACCTAACTGCATAATACCCCTCTCTACATTGAGGGATTCATACATAAACACATAATCAAGTGAGTCTTTATAGACAATGGAGCTGGCCTTAACATTTGTACCTTATAGTTAATCACAACATTGGGATATGCAGAAGATGCAGTAGATGCCAAAACGCATATCACCATCAAAACCTATGATGATGTTGAACGTTCCTCAAAAGGGAGTGTCACTTTACCAGTTAGAGTAGGGCCTATGGTAAAGAATGTGGTTTGTCAAGTTCTCAACCTCCCTCTTCCATACAATATCCTATTAGGTAGACCATAGATTCATGCCATGCAAGCAGTACCATCCACTTACCATCAATGCATCAAGTTTCCATATAACGGAGTAGAGATTACTATCCTCGGTGATGCCAACCTATTCACCTTTTGCAATAATATAAGGCATCAACTTGATATCACAGTCCCTAGAAATAGAGAAGCCACCACGTCATCATCTTACATCCACCTTGCAAATCTCACCAGTCCCCCAATCCCTACACCTAAGCAAGAAAAACTAAAAATTAAAGTACCAGATGAAGGCCCAAGAGAGTATAATATTAGTCAACTTTTTTGTGTTAGCCAACTACCCCTCTCACCTTAGACTCATGGTAAACCACAACAATCACTCATGCCACTTATTAAAGACAACACCATTACACTTGATGGATTCATCCCAGGCAGATCACAGGAACAAGAAACTATTGATGAAGATCTAGCAGGATGGATCTACAAAGACCCTTCCGATATAGCTAGACAACAGGTTAGGATCCCTACAAAAAGGTATGGTAAAGGTTTTACCCTAATGCAAAATATGGGCTATGATGGCCATAGTGCATTAGGATCTCACAAACAAGGTGTACAAGAGTCATTACAACCATTGTTACAACCACGGGATACTGTAGACACTTAAAAATAATTATTTTAATTATTTTTAATTCCTCACATAATTAATTAATTAATTATGCTAATTAAAATTCTTCTCAATATTAATTAAATATAATTAATATTGTCACTATAGCATATGATTTATTTAATAAATCAATCCCTTTCTTTATTCTTCTAAAAAATCAAATCCTCACAAATCTTCCTCTTAGCTAATTGATTTCAATTAATTAGTTAACCTACATGATTCCTACAAATCATCTTCTTAATTCATCATTAACCTAATAAATTCTTCTAGAAACTCCCTAAACTCACTTAACATTATTCTTCTAATTTTTTATTACCTCCACTCATTCTCTCTCCTAGTCAAATTCTCCTACAAATATAAATCCCACCTAACATTTCCTCTAATCCCCCTCCTAATGAGTTGTTAATGGCTAATCATCATGATTAGCCACAAAGTCAACTCTTTGTCCTTTCATCCAGCCACTAGCTTTAAATGCTCTTTTTCTAGATGAATGTAAGATTTTCGAAATCTCACATTCCTCTAGGCATTTCCCTCTCCCAAGGAATTTTTAATTCCTTTTTATTCTTCCAATCCCCATAATATCCATTTTTGGAGAATTTTTAATTCCTCCAATACATCTTGTAGAGTGTGGAGATACGAAATGCCTTTAAGGCATATTTCTTGGTCTCCACACCCTCTCTTAGAGCTTGTGTGAGCTCACAAGTAAATCTTAGCCCTTCATCTTGAATTCATCCTAGCCATCCGTTTTCCTCTCCTCTTCCTATAAAATAGGGTTCCATCCCTTCATTCAAGACATCTTGAAATCCAGTAAGCTTATGCTGCCCTTTTGAGCCCAGGAAATCATCTTGGCAACTTGATCATCTCATCCTTATCATTCATCCTAATCATTTGTGCACAATATTGGAGAGCCATCCACATCCAGCAATCAAAGGAGCACATCAAGTGGAGCATTATCAAGGGGTGCCTTCACTTCATCAAGCTCAATCTGAAGGAGAAGGTAAAATAGCAAGGTGAAATGGTCTTTTAATGATATTTTAGCATTTTGCATGTTTATTTCGTTATGTTTTGATCAGTTTACCTTTCAAATCTGTTTTTTCCTCTTCATTTTGGCACGCCCACTGGGACCCACGTCCCTAAGAACTAATGTTGTTGTGTTTTTAGGTTTTTTGTGAGTTGTGAGACGCAGGTTCCAGAATAGTGTGACTGCAGAAAAAAAAAAAATTATCTTTTTCGCAGGTTCCAGAATAGCGGCTATGCATTTCTGCGCGACAGCTCCTCCTTATTCTTTTACTTTTCTGTTTTCTATTTATTTGTTGTTTCTGTTTCAGCACGAGAACTCTGTTATCTATTCTGTTTATTTATAATTTGTGTGAAAGTAGGAGAGTATGCTCTTGTCTATATAGACAATCAGAAATCCGGACCTTTGGCACTTTTCTATTCTGTTTAGCGCGACTGTATGCTCTGACCTCAAGAAAGTGTGAAAATAGGAGAGTATGCTCTTGTCTATCTAGACAATCAGAAATCCATATTTTTGGCACTTTTCTATCTGTTTAGTGCGACTGTCTGCTATGTTAATATGTTTGAAATTTGTTAGGCACTAACAGTAGTCTGCATTTTCTTTTCATTTCGTGTTATCTGCTCTGTTTAATCATAATCTGTCTGACTGCAGGAAAGTGTGAAAGTAGGAGAGTATGCTCTTGTCTATCTAGACAATCAAAAATCCGGACCTTTGACATTTTTATTTTATTCTGTTTAGTGCGACTATTTGCTCTGTTAAATCTAGGGTTTATGTCTACTCTGTTAAATCTAGGGTGTCTGTTTTGTTAAATTTAGGGTTTCGGTTCTGTTAAATTTAGGGTTTCTGTTTTGTTAAATTTAGGGTTTCTGTTATGTTAAATTTAGAGTTTCTGTTCTGTTAAATCTAGGGTTTATTAAAAAATAAAAAAAATAAAAAAAAATCACCAGATTCTGTTGAGTAAATTTTTTTCTGTTTTTTCGCCATATCTTCTTTATCTTGACTCCATTTCCCTTCAAACTTCACCAGATTCTCCACATTGCCATTTTCCACAATTTCTTCCTTGGAGGCCTTATCTCAAAAATCCACTTTTTGAAGCCCAAAATCTCATATTTCTCTATTTTTAGGGTTTGCCATAACTTCTTCCCTTTTCATCCAATCACCTCCAAATTTTTCCCATATTATCCATCTTCAACTTTTGCTTCTTTGTCCCTCTTGGACAAATTTTCCTATTCCTTCATCTCTCCTCCAAAATCCCCATTTTTCGCTTGCCTATCCCTTGGAAAGTGGTAAAAACCTAGTCAAACCCCATTTACCCATCAAAGCTTTCTTCAAATCCACATTTGTCATTAGTAAAAAAGTTTTTATTCATGTTGTTCTATTCATTCCCAAAAAATAAAAAAAATTAATATTTTTTTCATTTTGTTGATTTTTGCAAGACGCTTGTTGAAGACTATTTTTCCAAACTACTAATCAAGTTGTTTTGCAGGACACTTTTTGAAGACTCCATTTTTCAAACTACTAATCAATTGGTTTTGTAGGTTGCCTAGCTGATTCAACCAAATATTGTGCATTCATTTAAATTAGGCACCTAGATATTAATTAAAATGGAATGAACCATTGTCTTATGTGTCTTTAAGAAAAGCGTAAAGGTAGGAAAGTATGCTCTCGTCTTACTAGACGATCAGAAATCCAGACCCTCCAACCTTTTCTTGTTTGATTGTGTGTTTACCTCTAGCGGGCCTGCCCTCCCAACTTTCTCTTTGAGAAGGTAAGAGGGGAACGACCCAAGTAAGTACACCCGGACCTGGGGTTCCCAACTCACTATAATAAATAGGCCATTGACTATGAAAGGGTTAATGGTTGGGGCTATATGAGAGTTCACTCTCACATTGGGTGCTTAGTAGGATCCTAGAGATCTCAATCATGCTTGCATGACTATTAAGTTCTTGGTGCTTCGTTGGGCTATAGGCCTCAATTGCGCTTGCGCAACTTCGAAAGGTAGCTCCTAACAGAAAGACTTACTAAACACCTTGTTCATAGTGGCCAAAAACCCTCTAGTCATTGGTGCAGGAGGTCGGACCTCTGAAGCGGCCCATATTCTTACGGCCCTTAGTGGAGACACAAAGTTCACCATGAGGAGTTTTCATGGGAATTGATGTTTGGCTACCCCGAGAAGTGAGTGTCGTGGAGGGGAGCCAGTGGGGTCAAGCATCTAGGTGTCTGCTCTGGGTAAGCGTAGATGGGAAACCAATTGGGATTCAATGACTATTGTCCTTGCCAGCCTTAAGAATGTTGTATATGAGCATGAGTGTCTTTGAGATAATATACATTTAATCATTGTGTTTGCTTTGTTTGATACATACTTGCCAAGAGTAGACTAAAAACACATCACTATCCCCAAACACTTTGCAAAAATATTTGTCAAGACACAAACAAATTGTCCAAGTCATTACCCACACCAAGTCCAAAATTACATCAAAACTCCATCCGTCCCATTTATCATAAGCCTAAGAGAGAAGCTAAGAGTTTATCCTCTACGTCAACATTCAAGTTTGTCCTTTGAAACACCTACTATCATCCAAATCAGGGTGGTCATATCCCTTCATACAACTTGCCATTTAAATAGATCCTTCATGTTCATGCCAAAGATAACCTAGTCATCAAGTTTTCTTCTAAACCATCACTACCATACCTTCTTCATCAATCATCCTCAAATTTCTTAAGTCCTTTCATCCTCAAATTTCTTAAGTCCTTTCATCACAAGTTTCTAAAATCCTTCCATCACAAATTTTCTAAGTCATTTCATCACATTTTTCCTAAGTCTTTTCATCACAAATATCGTGTATGGTCGCAACTCGATCCCAAAAGAAAAAGATGGCTGATCAACAATATGGCATGCCAGACATTGGTGTCCTATATGAAGATCCCATGCAAGATCATACACAAAGTGGGCAACCAAGCGATCAAGATCAAAGCCAAAATCTTGACATGGTTAACCAAGATGAACTTTGTTCAGAAGGGCAAACTTTCCTAGCGGATTCTTATAACCAAGAGATGATGGAAAAGTTTATTAAACACAATCCTACTTCACTTCTGAAAACTCTTCTTGAACATGGAGCTCAACTTCCACCTGAATTTAATAGATCCGCTCTTGTCCAACAACCACAAGGAGACCTCGCTCCCACACAAAGTGCTGCACCTACTATTCAAACTCAATCAATTGCAGCCCCATCAATCATCCAAGTCCAATCAATGCCACCCGCGACACCTCCCACCATGGTCTCCATCCCACCTTCTTCCTCCTTACCATCCATACCACTATCAAATCCAATCTCATCCATTCTCCAACAAACTTCTATACTGGCTCCTTCTATTCAACCACATATTTCTATTCCACAAACTTCCCTTTCTCCCAACAATGTCGCAAATTTTATCCAGACCGCATTCAATCCCGTCACAACAGTTGGCAGACCGCAACCAACTATCACACAAATCCCAGTGACATCGGTCATCACATCCCACGTTCGCACCTCCTCATCATATCAATATATTGGTGGTGGTGCACCTTCTTTGATTCATCCAATTCTTGGGGCAAATACAATCCATCAATATCAAAGTCCACAACAAGACTTCATCAAGAAAATTCAAGACATGAAGAATATCATCAAAAACATGAAAGAAAAGACTAATAAAAGGAAAGCTTACTCATTCGAAGAGTTTTGCCCTTGTCCTTACGACCCATCTATATCAGTTGCACCGTATCCCCCAGGGTTTGAGATCCCTAAATTCACCAAGTATGAAGGCAAATGAGACCCCCGTGACCATGTCCGCGAATTCCACATCTTATGCCAAGAAGTCTCCTATAGTGACCTTTATCTTCGCAAACTCTTTCCCAAGAGTCTCATGGGAGACGCCCTGGCATGGTTCTCATCTTTACCACAAGGTTCCAATGTCTCTTTTCCATACTTGGCAGAAAAATTTGTGGCCCACTATGCATACAACATGGGTAATGATGTTTCTATGATGGACCTATGTAATACAAAACAAAGGCCTGGAGAAACCTTCGCCAATTTCCTACAAAGATGGTGACATCTTATCAAAAAATTCCTGTGGGACATGCCAGAACAACATCAAATTGAACTATTTCAAAAGAACTTGGTGCCTAAACTTTCAAGACCTTTAATATCTCAATGTATCAAATCCTTCCAAAAATTGACCGATAAGGGCCTCACCCTCGAATGTGTCTTGTTGAAGGAAGGAACCTTGAAACATTACCAGAAGTCATCACAAAGTTTTTCCTCTTATCATAACGACAAGCCAAAATTCTGGGCTAAAAATAAAAACGTGGTCAATGATGGTGTAACTGATGCAAAGCGGGTCCAAACTGTGGCCGCTCCCCCAAAATCCACCACCAATATTCATCAATTCAACAATCAAAACAATTCAAATCAATCTCAAAAACCTCACAACAATGTCTCAATCCAGGGACAACCACCCTGATCGAATAACAGGACTCCAAGAGATTTCACTCCTCTTGTTGAGCCTATTGAAGTGGTGTTTCAAAAACTTGTCCAAGCAGGTATAGTGGTTTTTCCAATCACTTGCCCGTTTGATCCCAATCAACCTAAACCAAGATGGTATAATGAAAATGAGTATTGTGAATACCATCGTATCAAGGGACATGATACACGAAAGTGTATGAAACTGATGATCTACATACAAGATCTCATTGATAGAGGTGAGATTGAGGTAGCAAATGCAAAACCTGGTAATAACAATGACAAACTCAAAATGTACCAGGAACCCTTCCCAAAGCATGATAAAGGAAAAGGCTCATCATCTAATGCAATGGGTTATGACTATGCTAATCACGTAACCGGTTTTGATTTTTTAGTAAGTCGCATTGAACCTACAGACAATCATGTCAATGTCATAACCATCCAAGGAGTTAATCCTCCTTCCCAAAGCAGACCAAATCCGGCTAGAATAGTCATTCAAGGTGCCACGCCTTCCACCTCCCATTTCCAGAATGACTGTAATGCAACTACACACTGAGGAAGAGTCACCATCCAAGGAGTTCCTCCCCCACCAAACCCCCCACCCATGTCTTCCACCCGTCGATATGACCTCCTTGATCAACTTGGGAAGACACCCGCGCAGATCTCCATTTGGGAACTTCTCAAGACTTCTCCAATCCATAAAATTTTTTTGGAACAAGCCCTTCTCCAATCACGTGTTCCTGATAACATCAATGCCACCCAATTTCAAACCCTCATTGGAAACCTTGTTGCCCAGCAGCACATTGTATTTAACTCCAAAGATTCTCCCACAGATGAGGACCATAACAAACCTTTGCACATCGAAGCTCTCATCCACAAGCACAAGGTCAAACGTATCCTGATAGACGGTGGATCTGGGCTTAATCTATGTACATACAAATTGATAAAACAATTGGGACTTTCTGAGGATCTGATAGACACATCAGGAAGGATCACAATAAAGGCATATGATGATGCAGAAAGAATTTCAAAGGGCGTGATCACCTTACCTCTTCAAGTGGGCCCCATTACAATTGAAACCCCTTGCCAAGTACTCGATCTTAATCTCCCCTACAACATTCTCCTTGGGAGGCCATGGATTCATTCCTTGCAGGCCGTACCCTCCACCTATCACCAATGCATCAAATTCCCCTATAATGGAAAAGTGATCACTATCAAATGTGATCTCCAACCTTTTCAATATTGCAAACTATTAGAAGGGAAGCATCCATATCATTGCCCACTAAATAGACCTTCGCCAATGCCTCCATTTGACACATCAAATGTTGCCTCCACATCATCCCAACCAAATAATCAAATCAAGATTTTGGAAAATGGCTGTGGAGAATACAAATTGGAGGACGTCTTATTAATAGGCAACCTCCCTCTCTCTCCTAAGTCATTTGGTAAACCAAAAGAGCTAAAAAAGGACCCAAAACCAGTCATGCAATACCAAAACACCACCTTCCAGCAATGGGGCCCACTTGATAATGAGAACCTCGAAGCAGATATCTCTTCATGGCTGTACCGGGAAGCGGATGATGATCCAACAAGAATATCCAAAGAAATGTACCCAAAAGCATTTGCCATAGTTGAAAAAATGGGTTACAAAGGACACGGTCTGGGACCAGAGGAGAAAGGAAGAAAAGCACCCATAAATCCTATCTCCTACAGATACAACAGAGGCTTGGGGTACACCTCGGTGCCTAAGATTACTATCACCGATGCCCCTTCTAGTCCTTCTTCGGATATCGAAAGTGTTGACGAAGAGGAATTCCATGAAATGCCTTATGAATACGAGAAAGATACCTTCTTCGATGCTTACATCAATACCATCACCCCCGTAACCCCTCCCACTTCACATGAGCTACATCTTGTCCATCCTGAACTCATTGACTGGGGCCAATGAGATAAACCCACTTTAGATATCTGCGTCGATGACAATGCTCTCATTGCTCTCCTGACAGCGCAAAATATGGAAGATTGTAATAGAATTGAGGGTATTCAACTACACAAAAAGGGATACTTTGGTAGTCAAGTCGATGCCCTTATCCACAAAAAAGATAATAAAAGAAAAATATATGATTTCCTAGGTGAAAATCTCCCTAAGGCGCCTTTGGATGAACAAGAAATAAAAACAAAGGGCATATCTAAAAGTGAAAACCTAGAAAAGGCACTTGACGATGAGGGATTTGACCTCCCTACCATTGGTTACCTTCCATAGGACAAATCAAATTTGTTGATAGAAGAAACAGACAGCATCAACATGGGCACCGAAGTCATTCCAAAAAATGTGCTCATTGCCAAATCCCTCACCGAAATCGAGAAACAAGACTTCATCAACTTCCTTACAGAGGTTAAAATCAATTTTGCATGGTTCTATTCCAATATGCCAGGGTTGGATCCTACCTTGGTGGTTCACAATCTTGTCATCTGCCCAGATGCAAAACCTGTAAAATAAAAACTCCGCAAAATGCACCCGCATATTGCTCTCTTGGTCAAGGCAGAACTTCAAAAGTTGTTAGACGTAGAATTTATCAAACCCATAGACTACGTTGAATGGGTCTCGAACATTGTACCTATCGACAAACCTATTGGGGGCATCTGCATTTGCACAAATTTCTGAGATCTAAATATAGCTTGTCCTAAAGATGATTTCCCGCTCCTAAACATAGATATGATTGTGGATCTTACAGCAGGACATGAAATGCTATCGCTAATGGATGGGTTTTCTGGATACGACCAAATCAGGATAGCAGATGAGGATCAGCATAAAACCGCATTCACAATACCATGGGGTACTTTCTGTTACCAGGTCATGCCTTTTGGCCTTAAAAATGCTGGAGCTACATATCAATGGGCAATGACAACAATTTTTCATGACCTCTTGCACAAAATTATGGAGGACTACATGGATGATCTTCTAGGCAAATCTAAGAAAAGACAAGAGTACATCCCTATTCAAAAACGGATCTTCGAAAGATTGGAAAAATACAAGCTGCGCCTAAATCCCAAAAAGTGTGTGTTTGGCATCACATCAGAAAAACTACTAGGATTCATTGTTTCCCGCAGAGGCATCGAGGTTGATCCTGCAAAGGTAAAAGCTATTATGGAAATGCCTCCGCCAAAAACTCTCAGACAACTACGCAGTCTCCAGGGAAAACTCCAGTCTGTCAGGCGTTTCATTTCACAACTAGCCGACAAGTGCCATCCATTTGCACACCTGTTATGTAAAGACACAAAATTCAAATGGGATTGCCTCTGTCAAAAGGCCTTTGAAAAATTAAAAGAATATCTAGCATCATCTCTAGTTTTGATGCCACCTACCCCTAGAAAACCCCTCATTTTGTACATATGTGCTACTACAGTGGCATTGGGGGCATTACTAGCGCAAACAGATGATCAAGGGAAGGAACACGCCATTTACTACATCAGTCGGACATTGGTAGGATATGAACTCAATTATACCCCCATTGAAAGAGCATGTTTGGCATTAGTGTTCAGCACACAGAAACTACGACACTATATGCTAAATAATAAGACAAAATTAATTGCTAAAATTGATCCACTTAAATATCTCTTGTCCAAAGCTGCTCTCACTGGAAGAACCGCCAAATGGGTCATGCTCTTAAGCGAGTTTGACATTGAATATGTGGACAGAAAGGCAATCAAGGGACAAGTCATTGCAGATCAGTTGGCTGAAGCTCCACTTCCAGGCGACCATCCTCTTCTCACAGAATTACCAAATGAGTTCATTATGTTTGTTACCACATCCTCCACATGGAAATTATATTTTGATGGCTCCTACACTCAAAATGGATCGGAGGCAGGAATATTATTGGTCACACCTCAAGGAGATGGCATCCCCAAATCATACAAGATAACCTTTGCATGTACTAATAACATAGCAGAATACGAGGCCCTCATCATATGTTTACACTTGGCTATCCATTGGAAAATAAAGGAATTACAAGTCTATGGCGATTCCCAACTCATCATAAAACAATTCAATGATGAATACTAGACAAAAGATGATAAACTCCTTCCCTACCGTACCATGGTTGAAGATCTTAAGCAACATTTCATGGCAATCAAGTTTGATCAAATCCCATAAACAAACAACAGGGCTGTAGATGCAATGGCCACCATTGGCTCCCTCCTTCAAATGCCAGCACACGGTCAGAAGTGCAAGTTCTTGGTCGAGCAATTGTATATACCAACATACGACCTACCAGAGTCTGAAATGGTGTGTGTTCTCATTGGTTCCGAGTCCCCTTGGTATCAAGAAACCTTTGCTTTCCTCAAAGACAACACCATTCCCCCACATCTCACCAAAACCCAACAACAAACTTTCATCCGCCGATGTGCCCGTTACACCATCCTTGCAGACACCTTGTTCAGAAGGCATTTTGATGGTTCCCTCCTAAGGTGTTTAGATAAACAAGAAGCCGAATGGGCATTACGCGAAGTACATGAGGGAATCTATGGGGCACACTCAAGTGGACTCACATTGGCTAAAAAACTTTTGACAACGGGATACTATTGGCCTAAAATGGAAGAAGATGCATACAACTATGTGAAGAAATGCATCCCTTGCGAGCAACATGGTGACAAGATTCATGCACCATCACAAGAATTGCAGCCATTCATTACACCATGGCCCTTCTCACAGTGGGGGCTCGATCTCATTGAGAAAATCTACCCTTCATCTTCCAACGGACATAAATTCATTATCACCACCACCGAATACTTCACCAAGTGGGTAGAGGCTATCCCTCTTACTTTCACCACCGGCAAGCAAATATCCAAATTCATCTTGAACTACCTAATCTGCCGATATGGCATCCCAAAAGTTATCATCACAGATAATGGTAAACAATTTAAAAACCAGGATGTCAAAGAACTCTACCAAAAATTCAACATCCAACACCGCTTCTCCACTCCATATTATCCCCAAGGCAATGGCCAAGCTGAGGCTTCTAATAAAACCCTAATAAAAATCCTCAAAAAGATAGTCAATGAAGCAGGCTGTGATTGGAACCTCCAAATCCATCCTGCATTGTGGGCCTATCGCACCCCCACAGGTGCCACTCCTTATTCCCTAGTATTTGGTTCCAAAGCTATCCTTCCCCTTGAGATCGAGATCCCCTCTCTAAGGGTATCGCTGCAAAACATCCTACCAAAGGAAGAATACAGAATTGCCCGCTTACAAGAGCTAGAATTGTTAGATGAAAGGCACCTCAAGGCCTTGAATCATCTCCGGGTATATCAAAACCGTTTGCGCATGAGTTATCATAAAAAAGTCAGAACCCGAGAATTCCAAGTTGGTGATCTTGTCCTCATGGAGAATCAGAAAAATCTACAAGAAAGAGAAAAGAAGGGCAAGTTCGAGCCTAATTGGCTCGGACCATATGTAATCACAGCAAAATATGGATCAGGAGCTTATCAGTTGACTACTCCTGAAGGCGATCCTTTGGATGATTCGATGAATATCATGCACCTCAAAAGGTTTAATGCTTAGTCCTCAGAAAGTCTTAAATTGTCAAAAAAATAAAAAAATGAAAAAAAAAAGATCCTAAAAAAATTGTCACTTTGGTGTAAACCTCGCAAACAGGCACCTTATGATACAAAAAAATTAAGAAAAAAGAAAAAATCAGAAAAAGAAAGAAAAACAATTCATGGCGCTATGGGCAAGTATCTTGGTGAAAACCTCTATGCAGGTGCCAAGGTAAATAACCGGATCCACTATCTATCATGTTGATACTACAAATCATCTGCCATCCAGCCCACCCATGCACAACATTCCTTCTTTTCCGCCTCCCAATAAAACATGCGTATGATGATGAGTCTTCGCCTAAGTCATGAACAAGAAATGTCCCAGTGAAATTGAGCTTTTATGCCTCTGTATAAGCTTCAAGAAGTCTTGAGAAACAATCCCAAGTCCATCCTAGTTCTACTCTTGGCAAGAGGTATCATTTGGTCGCAAGGAAGAGACTTGTTAGATTTTGTTAGATCTTTTCATATAGGCTTGCATCTTTTGCCCTACGACTGCCACTATTTACGACTGCCTAGGTTCTTCCATATCCAGGTATGTTATGATAGGTGCATACTAGGGAATATTTCATAGTATGGCATGTTTTGGATCCTTCTTGTATAAACCGATGACCTAGTACTAGTGTTTATCAACACTTACCTTATCGTGTACAAGAGGTATCAGTGTGTTTGAGGGTTTCCTTGCACAAACCCACAACTTTGTATTAGTGTTTCTTAACACTTGCATTGTTGTGTGCAAGAAATTCTCATTTGTCTGCAGAGTCAGTCCACGCCCTGGGTTTCTCATGGCATCCTGATTTCTATAATCAGTGGTGCAAGTCACTCAGGGCAACATCAAACTAGGTTGGCTCTCCACATTTATTGTGCACAAAATCTCACCATCATTCCATCAAATCCTAAACTCAATAATCCCATGGAGTTCTCAATTGCCCCCATTTTCCTCCATGGTCTCACATCTCTTATTCTTCTTTCCAAATACCTCACGATTACTTCATATATCTTCCTCATTTATCCCTTCCACCCTAGTTTTTCTTCCTCTATTTTTCTTTTTTTTCCTCACATAATCAATTCTGATTTTGATTCATGTCTTATACAGGATTTATCCCTCCTAAAACCAAACATTGTGATCTGATCATGTCTTATACAGGATGAATCCTTCTTGAAACCAAACGTTGTGATCTGATCATGTCTTATACAGGATGAATCCTTCTTGAAACTAGACAATCTGATCATGTCTTATACAGGATGAATCCTTCCTGAAACTAGACGCTCTGATTATGTCTTATATAGGATGAATCCTTCCTAAAACCAGACGTTCGTTGTGATCGATCATGTCTTATACAGGATGAATCCTTCCTGAAACTAGACATTGTGATCGATCATGTCTTATACAGAATGAATTCTTCCTAAAACTAGATGCTCTTATCATGTCTTATACAGGATGAATCTTTCCTGAAACCAGACGTTGTGATCAATTATGTCTTATACAGGATGAATCCTTCCTGAAACTAGACACTTTGATCATCTTTGTCTTATACAGGATGAATTCTTCTTGAAACCAGACTGAATCTAGATCTTATCAATCGAATCAAATCAAATCTATCGAGATATCAATTTCGCAAAACTCCAAAGATCAAATACCTCAATTGATCTCCCAAGGGGGCATCACCATACCGTAATCTATAAATCAAGAGCTAGGGCATCTTATCAAACCAATATCAACATCAAAACAAGATTATTCTTTGAATCAATGTGTCATCACACCTCGCTTCAAAGAGGGGCAAAATGTAGACACTTAAAAATAAATATTTTAATTATTTCTAATTCTTCACATAATTAATTAATTAATTATGTTAATTAAAATTATTCTCAATATTAATTAAATATAATTAATATTGTCACTATAGCATATGATTTATTTAATAAATCAATCCCTTTCTTTATTCTTCTAAAATATCAAATCCTCACAAATCTTCCTCTTAGCTAATTAATTTCAATTAATTAGTTAACCTACATGATTCCTACAAATCATCTTCTTAATTCATCATTAACCTAATAAATTCTTCTAGAAACTCCCTAAACTCACTTAACATTATTCTTCTAATTTTTTATTCCCTCCACTCATTCTCTCTCCTAGTCAAATTCTCCTACAAATATAAATCCCACCTAACATTTCCTCTAATCCCCCTCCTAATGAGTCGTTAATGGCTAATAATCATGATTAGCCACAAAGTCAACTCTTTGTCCTTTCATCCAGCCACTAGCTTTAAATGCTCTTTTTCTAGATGAATGTAAGATTTTTGAAATCTCACATTCCTCTAGGCATTTCCCTCTCCCAAGGAATATTTAATTCCTTTTTATTCTTCTAATCCCCATAATATCTATTTTTGGAGAATTTTTAATTCCTCCAATGCATCTTGTAGAGTGTGGAGATACGAAATGCCTTTAATGCATATTTCTTGGTCTCCACACCCTCTCTTGGAGCTTGTGTGAGCTCACAAGTAAATCTTAGCCATTCATCTTGAATTCATCCTAGCCATCCATTTTCCTCTCCTCTTCCTATAAAATAGGGTTCCATCCCTTCATTCAAAACATCTTGAAATCCAGTAAGCTTATGCTGCCCTTTTGAGCCTAGGAAATCATCTTGGCAACTTGATCATCTCATCCTAATCATTTGTGCACAATATTGGAGAGCCATCCACATCCAGCAATCAAAGGAGCACATCAAGTGGAGCATTATCAAGGGGCGCCTTCACTTCATCAAGCTCAATCTGAAGGAGAAGGTAAAATAGCAAGGTGAAATGTCTTTTAATGATATTTTAGCATTCTGCATGTTTATTTCGTTATGTTTTGATCAGTTTACCTTTCAAATCTATTTTTCCCTCTTTAGATACAACTGGACTTGGATTCCATCCTGGTTCATAAGGCTCTCCTAAGCGCCGAATTCTAACAAAACAAAAGTAGACCACTTCCAAATTCATCCCTTCCAAAAGAAGAACATTGTCTATTGCAAATCAATCTACAAGATCTAAAAATCCAAGTCACACCAGAACTTCTCACTCACCATGTACACAAACATTAAACACACAAAGGGATATACAAAGGTCACTCACTTCCAAATTGCCACTTTTGTCTATTTTAGATACTCAAGAAGCACCAACCACCCCATCAGATGCGACACCTGTAATAGCTGATCACAAACCTTATAACCCTGACGACATCCCTATAAGGTATAGTGACATAATTCTACCAAGTGATTCTAAGGCTAATTCAAATGAATATGAATGAGATTCTATACATGACTCTGATGAGGATTCTTTAGATGATAAAAGAGCTGATGAAGATCCATGGATAAAGTTTTTTGGGGATCCTGTTGAGGAGAATACTTCAACGATATATAGGTCACCTCCCGAGCCCGATTACAAAGAGGATAGTAATGACAATGACCTTGATTCCTCCATACTTCCCCTAACTGACGCATCCTATGAACTTAACCTGATCAATGAAGCAATTCCAATTATTCACCCTGAACTCATTGATTGGGACTAGCAAGATCCCCCACACCTTGACACTTCCAAAATGATGACGTGCTCATAGGATTTCTTGAATTACAAGATGGCATAGCAAGTAGGGATCACAAAGATGGGTATGCTATTGAACTTAACAACACGACTTACTTTGGAGAGAATGTGAAACCTTTCATTCGCAAAAATATTACAATCAAAATAGGATCCTCAAGTGAAACCCGCACTCTAACACTTGTGGAAACCAAAAGAGTAAAGACAAAGGACCTATCCAATGGTTAAAACCTCTTTGAGGTGCTTGAGGATGGAAGGTTTGACATTCTCCCCTTAAACACTAATCAAGAGAGATCATCTATTCTTATTGAAGAAACAAAAGAGGTCAATTTGGGGGCACCAAAAATTCCACACATACTACATCTAGCATAATCACTAACTCCAGCAGAAGATCCTGATTTTATGGAGTTATTTTGTAAGCAACAAATCAATTTTGTATGGTCCTATGCAGATATGCCAAGACTGGATCCAAAATTAGTAATGCATCATTTGACAGTAGCAGAAGGAGCAAAACCGGTAAAACAAAATCTCAGGAAGATGTACCCTAAAATCGCACTATTAGTCAAAGCATAACTCAAGAAGTTGTTAGATGTAGGTCTCATAAGACCAATTGACTATGTAGAATGGATCTCCAACCTTGTACTAGTGGCAAAAACAATTGGGGGCATCTGTATCTATAAAGATTTTAGAGATCTGAACAAGGCATGCCATAAAGACGACTTCCCTCTTCCAAACATTGATATGATTGTGGGCCTCACAACAAGACATGCAATTATCTCACTCTTGGATGCTTTTTCAAGATACAACCAGATAAAGATTGTTCCAGAGGATCAACACAAAAAAAACTTTTACATGCCCATGGGGTACATACTGTTGGAATGTAATGTCATTCAGTCTCAAGAATGCAGGTGCCACATATGAAAGGGCAATGACTACCATCTTACACAACATGATGCATACACTAATGAAAGACTATATGGATGATTTACTAGCTAAATCATTAACAAGAGAGGGACACCTCATCGTGCTAGACATAATATTCAATAGACTAGAGCAATATAATGTACACCTAAATCCAAAGAAGTGTGTCTTTGGAGTAACCTCTTGGAAGCTCCTAGGATACATTGTCTCAAACAAAGGAATTAAGATTGATCCCACAAAGGTCAAAGCAATTATGGAAATGCCACCTCCTAGGAACATCAGTCAGTTAAGAACATTACAAGGAAGGATATAGTCAATCTGTCACTTCATCGCACAATTGGCTGATAAATGTCATCATTTCACACATCTTCTTCACAAGAATGTTTGTTTCAAATGGGAAGAGAATTTCTAGCAAGCGTTCATGCAGTTAAAGGACTACTTAATGAATCCACCATTGCTGACACCACCATCTCCAGATAGGCCATTATTGTTATACATATCGGCTACAACTACGACCTTAGGCATCTTACTTGCACAACATAATGTAGAAGGAAAAGAATGTGCAGTATACTACATTTCCAGAACACTAAAAGGGTATGAACTCAATTATACCCCTATTGAACGAGCCTATCTAGCAGTAATTTTAGCAGCCACTAAACTAAGACACTACATGTTGACACACAAGATACAACTCATTTCCAAAATTGATCCACTCAAGTACCTACTCAGTAAAGCAGCGCTAAGAGGCCGTTTGGCAAAGTGGGTTATGCTCCTCAATGAATTTCACATAGAGTGTGGATTGAAAGGCAATCAAAGGGTACGCCATTGCATATTAGCTGGTCGAAGTACCTCTCATTGGCGACCATCTGCACATCTCAAATTTTACAAATGAGGAAATATTCACAGTCATACCAGCACAACAATGGAAATTACATTTTGATGGCTCATACACTACACATGGTTTAGGAGTGGACGTTCTTTTTATCACACCTCAGGCACTTGACAACATTCCAAAATCATATCGGTTCACATTCCCATGCACGAAGAACATAGCAGAGTATGAAGCCTTAATCACATCATTAAGAATGGTCGTGCAATGGAGCTTAAAGGAGCTATAGGTCTATGACGATTCACAACTGGTAATCCGATAGGTCAATGATGAATACCAAACTAAGGATGATAAGCTCATGCCTTACAAGAAAAGGGTTGATAGCTTTAGAGAATTATTCACAACTATCACTTTTGAGAAAATTCCTCGAGATCAAAACTGAGCTACATATGCAATGACCACAATAACCTCTCTCCTCGAACTTCCACATAATTCAACATGCTATAAGTTCTTAGTTGAACAACTTTGGATGCCCGCTTATGATATCCTAGAATCCGAGATGGTCTGTCAACTCATTGGTCTCAATTCCGCATGGTATGGTGAGTTTTAAGCTTACCTACGTGATCAAATCCTTCCACCTAACTAATCAAACAACCAATGAAAAACCTTCATATGCCAATCTGCTCGATACATCATCATTGTTGAAAACCCTATACCGATGAGGTCTCAACGATACTATCCTCCAATGTTTAGAGCAAGGTGAGGTGACAAAAACTTTATAAGAAGTACATGAAGGTATCTGTGTGGCTCATTCAAGTGGCCCTTCATTAGCTAAAAAGTGATGAATACTAAGAGGGGGGGGGGTGAATTAGTATACCAATAACTACTGAACTCAAACACTTAAACAGTTTAGTAGTTTACCGATATAATAGTTTTACTAACAAACTAGTTAAGACAAATGCAAACCAAACAAAAAGTAAGGTATTCACCCATAGGAGCACAATCACCATAACATGAGATTTTGACGTGGAAACCCAAATGGGAAAAACCACGGTGAGATGAAACTCACAAGCAACTATCTACAGAATAATAACCATACCGGTTAAGCTCATACAATGTTCTTCACCAGAACAGATCCTGTTAGGAATCTCAATCTCTGTTAGGAGATAAGTCCGACTAAAGACTACATTGTGAGAGGATTTTAGATCCACAGTTGTGAATCACCTTGTCAGAGGATTTACAAAGGCTTTGTTAGGCCTACCTGGTTAAGGGTTTCAGACTTGTCAAAGATGTGAGTAATCAACAAGTGAGTGATCTAAATACTAGCACAATATGCTTGGTTAGATCCTTGATAGCTCATTGTTAATGCATTTCATCATTACTTCAGTCTTCAAAATCTCCACACTCTATTTCTTCACACAAACCTAATCTTCTTTTGTGATTGCACATACAAAAACCTCATCAACCACCTAAAACCCTAACTCCTGCTAAAACCCTAGACATGATGTCCTTATAAAGGAATCTGATTTCATGTTGGTCCAATAGGATTACATTGAAAGTTTCTAAGTTGAGTGCATCTGGACACATTTGGTAACATGACACAGAATCACCGCCAAAGTGTCGGTGGATGATAACTCATCACAAAAATACCGGTTGGTAACTCATCACAGAGTAATACGGGTTCATACATTTACTGATTACCGGTTCACACATTTTACCAATTACCGGTTTGTCAAAATGAAGACTGGAAAAAATGATAACAACTGCTTTGTTCCTTCGTACCGCTTTGGGATCCTTGAACCGCTTGAGTCTTCATACCGCTTGAGATCTGTAAACACTTTCTGCAAAACACCGATAGTCTAAAGACTATAATACATAATATCGGTTGGAACAAATACTGGTTGAGCATAACTCATATATACAAAAAGTGATCTCAAAGGAAGTGTGTGTCCATCAATGACAATCACAACATTATCATCAAAAATTCCAACAATCTCCCCCTTTGGCATTGATGGCAACACTTAGGCAAAATTATGACATCTAAGTGTTTTACAACAAAAATATGCCATAATCAAAATTACTCCCCCTAAAAATATACACTATCCCTTTTGCAAAAAATACAATGTATACTAGGCCCTTAAAGAGATAACATGAAAGCATACATGGCATTCACCAAAATTTTAAATACAAAATACTACTCCCCCTTTGCCAACATTGACAAAGTATTGCAGAATAAGCCCTGTTTCTCATTATTATTAATATAATAAATGTTTATGACAATAATGAGTGAAACTTATCAAAAACCGATTTAAAATCCTGCATAAAGGTCTTCATGGATAGAGACCATGACTCAAGCAATGAGGTAGCAGCCTCACTTTCCATTTGCATCTGGGATACCTGTTCCTCCATGGCATCCAAGATACTCATCTCTTGAGTGACCGTTAAGGCATCTAGATTGAGATAGCATTTCTGAAGTATTTGCAGTCTTGGTAGTAGAACCAGTTGAAGTTCCTAAAAATCTCAGGTCCGGTTGCTGATCTCCAACTCTATTCTGGCAATCTGGAGTTGAAACCGGTGAACGGTTTGCCCACATGTGGTGAGGGAATCATAGGGTGTCTTGAAGGTGCTTATATATGCCTGCAAATCATATTGCAGTTTGTCTTTCTATGCAAGCACATCATCACAGAATAGATGGGGTTGGCTTATCTTACTGAGCAGTAATTTCCCCTCATCCATAGCATCTCTTATGTCTTTCTACACTTTTTGAAGTTCAGACCAGAGCTCATTTAATTTCTTCACTAAGGCAGTGTTTAGTGCCTTTTGATGCTTCTTTTGTGCATTGGCTTCAGCAACATCTTTCAGGCATTGCACCTAGTCCTCTACAACTATGCATAAAAGTTTCAGTTGGGCCAGAGAGGAATCGATATTGGGGAGGTTGGTACCAAGAATCAAACTGGTAAGAGTTTCCATCGCAATTCGAATAACATCTTGCTCCTTCTTCCACCTTAGCACTTCTAGTCGCTCTTGGGCAAGCTTAATGCTTTGGAGCAGCTCCGTTTCATTTGCAGATTGAAGGTCAATGGGATTGGTAATGTCAGCCGGTTTGGCTTGACTACCGATTGCCTTTGGGGTCTCCACTTGTGTGCTCTTTGTCACTTCCTTCTTCTCTTTGGCTCTTTTCTTTTCTTTTTCAGCCTTCTTTTTCTCCTCTGCTTCTTTCTTTCTCTTTTCTTCTTCCTTCTACTTCTCTTCTTCTTTCTTCTTCTTCTCTTCTTGTTTCCTCTTCTCCTCTTCCTTTTTCTTCTCCTCCTCTTCCTGTTTCTTTTTCTCCTCTTCCTGTTTCCTTTTCTCTTCTCCTCTTCCTATTTCTTTTTCTCTTCTTCTTTTCTCTTCTCCCCTTCCTGTTTCTTTTTCTCTTCTCCTCCTCCTATTTCTTCTTCTCCTCTTCTTCTTATTTTCTCTTCTCTTCTTCCCGATCTTTGTCATCCTTTTCCTTTGTTGTATCTGAAGTGACATTTTCACCATCCAAAGCATCAACGTCAATAGGGTCCATTTGTTCAGTGACCGGTTCTCCTTCACTATCATACACCTCATCCAGTTTTCCAGTTTTGGGTTCTTGCTCAGCCTTCTTATTGGCTTCAGACACTTGGTGCAACCTTAGAGCGGCTTTGGCATGTGAGTGTGTATCTTTTACCACTTTTGGAACTTTCCCTTCCAGTAATAGGAGTCTTCTTCTTCTTCTCATGAAGAAGAGGCCTTTGTATTTATCCATAACTTCATATAGCTCTGAATTTGACACATCAAAAAAATATTGTGCAAAAATTTCTTCCCTTATTTCCTGTTCCTTTTCTATGGCAGTGCACCATTTGTTATCTAAAGAATTATATAAAGAATCCGGTGTCACAGATCTAATTTCTGATGGCGACCGGTCCTTAATACATAAATATTGAATAACTTCCTATCAAATTCCTCCTTTTCATTGTCATTAAAATCATCGAAATGATCTATTGAATCACTTAGCACTTTTCTCCTAATATTCTTGATAGTTATTTGACAATGTGTCAAAGGTTTGTAAGAGGAAATGTCTATATTTACCGGTACTGATGATGCCGGTTCATTTCTGGTTGTATTTGTCTTCTTCCTTGTTTGCCTAGTATTTTTAGGTTGTACCTCAGGTTCTGTATCCTCATAATCTGGTGAGGTGTTCTTAGTTTTCCACTTTCTTTCAAATACCTTGGTAGGTGCAAATTCTAGTTTCTTCTTTGCTAGTGACCGCTTGGTCACTTTAGGACTTGTTGAGGTAACCGGTGCCGATACAGATGGCACTACCTTTCCCATCTTTACTGAAGGTTCTTCAACCGATGTTACCCTCTCCAAATAGGTTCTGATTCTCTTCTTATTTGGATCAAGAGGTGAGGCAAGTAGGGTAGAGGCATACCCATCACACATGTCATACATCACCTCATATCCCATAGGCTCCACTTCTTCCTTTCTGGGCTCAACTGCCTCCATTATGCACTCATCTACTCTGATGATAAAGAAAATGTCCTCTTCATACTTCTTGACAATATTGCCAGATATTCTCATCCTCTAGCTCATCTTGCGTCTGAACTCATCAAATTATTTATTCAGGACTTTAGGATAACCAGTTCCTACCGCTTGAAGACTTTCTTTGATTTTATTGTTAACCGGTTGGTCAACAAACCATTGTATATCACCGACTCCTAGGAAATAGCCTTGAAAGTAGAAAAACAATCCTACCAATAGTTGTCCAAACTTAAATCTTAAGGCATTATCTTGTTTAATAGACTTTAGGTTCACCAAAATTTTCCTTTGCATACAGGTGCATAAATCAAACAAGGCATCTTCCATGATCATTCGGTAGGCAGCATTTACCGTTGCAGCAGAGACAGTTAATTTTGCTAGCATAGAATGTTTGGTAACCTATCACCATACAAGCATACTTGACTAGATCGTCCTTGATGGTATTGATGATCATTCCCCATTGGTCGTTCACAGAACTGGTGAGCTTGGTCATTTTCGTCTTAATGACTTTCCTTAGGACTGACACTTCTCCAACATTACAGAAACCGGTGATGGCATGAATCGCTTTCGGTGTGATGTCATGTGTCTGCTCAAGATACATTTTGTCATCGTGCACTCTCCTTAGAATGATGCAGATGTGATCTTCTGTAAATTTTTCAAGAAAATAGACCACATTGTGAAGTTTCTTTCTTTCCAGGATGTTGTATTCTGGTTTGATCTTCTTGTCATTCTCGCAGAATAAACTTAACTGAGAATGGATCACTAGAGATCGTAGGTCTTCTATTTTGCAATCAATATGATCAGAAATGCCTTCCTCAACTATAATACCAACGGGAATCTGGGATAGGGCATTGTATTTTGCCTTCCATTGGATGAAATCGACTTAATCATCAGGTGCACTAGAACTAGAGTGTGATGCAGAAGCCATGATAAATGGATAAACAAGAATTTTGATAAATACCTTCAGAAATCCACAATTTAGGGTTTTCAACTTCAACTTTGCCACACACTACTTCAGTTGTTGGATTACCACTTTGTGTTCTTCACCCGACTGATTAATATTATCTCTGAATTCTACTTGAAAGTTTTTGAAATCTCTGTGAATCGTAAAACAAATCGACTTTGGTCGCTTTGCACTTGATAATTTCTTCGCCCACAAATTGATAAGTGAAAATGACTTAAAAATCCCTTTTAAACAAATTCTTCACCTACCATAATTTTGCTTTTTACCATTTTTGGTCTTCTGCCGATTGACAGGTAACACTTTCCAATTTAGGTCTTTTACCGGTGTAAACCGCGGGTTCAAAACATTTCACAGATTTGTTCCCCCTAATCTTTTCTGAAGCTTAGTTTGCCGGTTCAGAGACTTCCACACTAGGTGCAGAAACCGGTCCTCTTGTGACACTTCTTCAGGTTTCTTCTTCCATGTTGTCTTCATATCTGCTTGAACAATTTCAACATCAATCTTTCCTTCCGAAGTGACCTGTATATCATCAGATATGCTCTTTCTCATTCTGCAGGTTCTGGCAGGGTGTCCCAATTTGTTGCAATGATAGCATACCACTCTAGATGTTCTCCATGGTCCATTGTTCATTCTACCATTCTTCCTCCTGCATGTTGCAGCAGTGTGATCGCTACCATGACAAATCAAATAGGTTTCTCTCCAACTAGTTGCCACTTGATAGCCACCACCACCTGACTGATGGTCATATGCATTATATTGGTTTGGATTACGGTTCACAAAGGATTCAGGAAAAACTCCTTGACTCCTTTGAGGATATCTTCCAGTATTGTGTTTAACAGACCTGCATTCAAATGCTCTATGCCCAAACTTGTTGCATGCATAACAGTTACCATTGAATCTGTTGGATCTAGGCTTATTGTTTAGAAAGTAGGGAAAATTATTGTAAGCCTTACTTCTACATACATTGGCAGTATGTCCTTCCTTGAGACAATTAAAGCAAACAGGTTTGAACTTTTTCTTACCTTTATCCTTTGGTGCTAGTTGCTTCTTTGATGCTTCATCTTTTGTTCTAGAGGTCTCACCTTCCTCATAACTAGAAAAACCAAGTCCAGTGGTATTCTTTACTGGTTTTGCTGATTCAAGCTTTTGTTCTAGCTTGATAGTGCCCTTATTGAATTTGGCAAGTATTTCCTTTGACTCGGTGAGTTCTTTGGAAATAGCAACATTGGATTCCTTCAAGGTTGCATTCTTAGAAATAGCCATGTTTAGTTCACCTTGCATTTCTTCTTTTTCCACTTTACTCTCTTGGAGATGAGCAGTAAGTGCACTGATTTCTTGCTTCAGCTTGGAGATCTCATGATCTTTGTCTTTTACCAGATCTTTAGCTCTCCTCCAGTTCTCAAGCTCTTGACACATTCTGATAGTCAGTCCTTCCATTTCCCTTCTTAGGTTAGCATTAGATTCATTCATTTTTTCAACTTCTTCAACTAGGGTTTCCATGTCTGCTTCATCAGAAGAACTATTTTCAATAAGCTCCATCAGTTTCTCAACATGCTCTCTTCTCTTTGCTAGAGAGGCTTTATATTTGAATTTGAGTTCATCAAAGGCTTTCTTAGTCTGAGTGAGACAATGAGTAAGTTCCCTCACAGTGTATTCCCCCATATCTCCTTCCAAGTGGTTAAATTTATATAAAGGTTGGCTCGGATACCAATTGATGAATACTAAGAGGGGGGGGTGAATTAGTATACCAATAACTACTGAACTCAAACACTTAAACAGTTTAGCAATAAACCAGTATAACAATTTTACTAACAAACCAGTTAAGACAAATGCAAACCAAACAGCAAATAAGGCATTCACCCACAGGAGCACAATCACCATAACACAAGAGATTTTGACATGGAAACGCAAGTGGGAAAAACCATGGTGAGATGAAACTCACAAGTAACTATCTACAGAATAGTAACCAGACTGGTTAAGGTCATACAATGTTCTTCACCAGAATAAATCCTGTTAGGAATCTCAATCTTTGTTAGGAGATAAGTCTGATTAAAGACTACCTTGTGAGAGGATTTCAGATCCACAGTTGTGAACCACCTTGTTAGAGGATTTACAAAGGCTTTTCTAGGCCTACCCGGTTAAGGGTTTCAGACTTGTCAAAGATGTGAGTAATCAACAAGTGAGTGATCTAAATACTAGCACAGTATGCTTGGTTAGATCCTTGATAGCTCATTGTTAATGCATTTCAGCATTACTTTAGTCTTCAAAATATCCACACTCTATTTCTTTACACAGACCTAATCTTCTTTTGTGATCGCACATATAAAAACCTCATCAACCACCTAAAACCCTAACTCCTACTAAAACCCTAGACATGATGTCCTTATAAAGGAATCTGATTTAATGTTGGTCCAATAGGATTACATTGCAAGTTTCTAAGTTCAGTGCATCTGGACACATTTGGTAACGTGACATAGAATCACTGCCAAAGTGTCGGTGGATGATAACTCATCACAGAGTAATACCGGTTCATACATTTACCGATTACCAATTCACACATTTTACCAATTATCGGTTTGGCAAAATGAAGACTGGAAAAAATGATAACAACTGCTTTGCTCCTTCATACCACTTTAGGATCCTCGAACTTCTTGAGTCTTCATATCGCTTGAGATCGGTAAACACTTTCTGCAAAACACCGATAGTCTAAAGACTATAATACATAATACCAGTTGGAACAAATACGGTTGAGCATAACTCATACATACAAAAAGTGATCTCAAAGCAATTGTGTGTCCATCAATGACAATCACAACATCATCATCAAAAATGCCAACAAAAAAAGGCCCTCTATGGAAAAAGACTCCTACTTCTTTGTTAGAAAGTGCAAGAAGTGTCGACTTCACGGAGATCTAATACATGCACCAGTGCAAGAATTGCAACCCATCACAACCCCGTGACCCTTTTGTCAATGGGGACTGGACCTTGTGGGTAAAATCCATCCATCTTCATCCAATGGTCACAACTTCATCATTACCTCCACAAAATAATTCACCAAGTGGATCAAAGATGTTCCACTTACCCAGGTAACTGACAAGTAGATCACTTCATTTATCTTAAATTACATCATCTTCTGATATGGTGTACCCATGTCCATCATCACAGATAACAGGCTTCCTTTCAAAAATCAAGATGTCCGTGAACTCTGTGACAAGTTTCATATCCAACACCGTTTCTCCACCCTGTATTACCCACAAGGAAATGGTCAAGTAGAAGCCTCAAAAAAAAATATATTGAGGATCCTCAAGAAGATAGTCGATGATGTCAGTCATGATTGGCACATTCGTCTGAATCCTGAACTATGGGCATATCGAACTAGCATTCTAACCCCAACAGGTACAACCTCATACTTGCTTGTATATGGAGCAGAGGCTATTTTTCCTAGTGAGGTAGAATTACCATCCCTACAGGTTTCCTTGCATAATTTGATTACTGAAGAAGAGTACCAAGTCTCCCATCTTCAGGACTTAGAACTGCTTGATGAGAAGCGACAAACTACCTACAATCACCTAAAAGCAAATCAGTAGTGTATGAAAAGAAGTTACAATCATAGAGTCAAACCTCACACATTTGAGGTAGGAGATCTTGTTCTCAGAGAGAATCCTCACAATCAACCAAATAGAGAACATCAGGACAAATTTGAATCTAATTGGCTGGGTCCATATGTCATCACTGTGGTCTTTGGGTCTGGGGCATATCAATTAGCAACTTCAGAAGGAGAACCACTAGTAGATCCAATCAACAACATGCATCTTACAAAGTTTGAAACATAAGCTATACAAAGCATCAAGCTCATCAAATATTAGAAAATACCAAAAATGTTAAGAAAAAATCCTAAAAAAAGTACAAAAAAAAGAAAAAATCAAGAAAATAGTAAAGAAAAATCATTCGTCCAAATGGTGAAAACCACTTCAGTGGCATCTTGGATAAGTACGGTGGTGAAAACTTGGTAAACAAGTGCCATTCATAAAGGATAGCTCCATTGTCTTTTAGACTTGTTGCAGTTACATTCATTGTATCCACTCATACATCCTATCTATCATGGCTTGTAATTCCTCTGCAAATAGGGTTATTGCCTTATGTGTCCCACATCATTCTTTTACATCGACACCTAACTAGGGGCAATGTTCTTAACCTAATGATGGGAGTGATTTCTCAATATTGGTGATTCGTCGAGTTACTCATTCAGAAAATGCCCTGAAATAATCCAAAAACATTTGTAAAATCTCAAAAAGACTAAAAGCATTTAGAAAATATCCTAAAATAATCCAAAAACATTAGAAAACATCAAAATCAATCAAAAACATTACAATACACTTGTACATAAACACCCAACCATACCCAAAACAACATTTGAGCTACATAAAGGATGACCAACTATCAGACAAATAAACATTTGATCAACACATACATAAAACTGTCTTAAACAAGGATGCGTCCTTCCTTCAAAATAAGACATGGCAGCATATCTCTTTGAAAAGAAGATTTTGTTTGGATGATAAGCATTTTGTCAGATTATTGCTTTTTATATCAAGTTCCTATGTCACTCCAAGATATCCGCAAGTGATTAGAGTGGCCAGGATGGTTCCATATATCTTTTTCTTTGTTTTCTATTTGTGGATTTATCGAATGAAGTTCTAAGGCATGTACTAATGGTGTCTACGTGGGAAATTCACTAAGCTACAAAAATCCTATGCAAAATATGCAGTCATGGATCGTTGTTGACTTGCTGACTACAACGTATACCTCAACCATCTGCATATGAACCAAAAAGGAGAGTTACTTTCCTTATCTATGATGTTTGTTTACAGGTGCAATGTTCAAACTTGGTTTCTGATACCTCGTCCAAGATCGGTACTACCTTTCTCAATGAGGATACAAATCACAATGAATAAGTCATGGATCGTCATTCCATCTCATCTATATATATTGCATTCCATTGCAAATCACCCATTCATTTATACATTGTACACATATTTTGTCAAGCATGTAATTAATTAGGGATGCTATGAAAAAGTTCTCTATCAAAGGCTTATCTTGCACAAACATCATGACGCGGTATTTTGATACATCCTCTCACATCTCCATATCATCTTTGCATGTTTAACACATTGGCATTTATGTCTCATATAGAGTATAAAGAATTTATAAATAGTTGCTTTTCAACCCATTTAGGTCAATTCATTTTGCATTATCATTCACTTCATATCATTCATTAGGTACATCTCATTTTGAATCCTTAAGCTCCATTTATTTAAGTCATTAAGTGCATTCATTCATTACATTCATTTAGTACATTCATTTAATTCATTAAGTTGCATTTAGTTAATTCATTTATCTTCATCTCATTTTAAATACATTTTTTTAGTTGCATTAGTTATTTACATCCATTCATGTAGATTTTTTCAATACATTCATTTGCATCCATTCATACATTCATTTAGTGCATTAAGGGCATTCATTTACATTCATGCAGATTCATTTAGGTGAAGTCATTTTAGTGCATTCATTTAATTCATTAAGTACATTCATTGACATTCATTAGATTTATTTTGTTTATTTCAAAATTCACATAAATCTAGTCCATATCATCATTTCATTTTATCATCACATCAGTATTATCTATCATTATCATCATATACTGCAAATATAGCATGCATCCACATGTCCAAAGCATCATTTCAACACCATACATATAGATAGAATCAATCATCATCACATATATCAAATATAACCTGCATCCACATGTTAGTATCATCTTATCAAATCATGTCATCACATAAATGCATATCATATCATCACCGCCACAACTAAGATCTCATCATATATATCTCATCAAAATAAAGTACACATGTATCATAATACAATGATGTCAAAAATATTGACTACCAAGAGCCATCCAAATATTAGTATAGTAAAAAATGTCACAAATGTAAAGGACACCTCAAATAACACTCACACTAGATGTTGTGGTACCACCCCCACCACCAGCCTCACCATCCCATCGAGGTGGACCCATCACACCCATGCTTCTTTGACCCTTCTGAGATCACTCTAAGCTCGCCCACCGTATCTGGGAGTAGCTCATCTCCTGCTGACTACTGGGCACTACCTGTTCATATAATCCCTATCAATAATCAATATCAGATCTTGTTTGACGCATCTCCCTCATCACCTCACCTGGGGCACCCTGTACCTGTACTCCCTCTAATTCTTGGACCTTGTCCTATAGCTACCTCACTATATCTACCACATCATCTTTCTCCCTAAGTACAACTATCAGCTCACCCCCCCCCGCGGGCGAATAACTGAACATCTCTGGCAGCAATCTTTGCATCCCTATCATCGAGATGAGCCTCTAAATATCAGATATGATCCTTGACGATAGTGAGATGAGTCTGTAACCTCACTATCATGACCTCTCGAAGGTCCCCTTGTCCACCACCTACTCCCCCCATACCTGCATCTCCACCTACACCCCCACCGTCACCCATATCTCACCTTTCCCCTCCCTCTCCCCTCTCTCCTATTGTTGCTGCTGTTGGTCCTTGTCCCAACTACAAAGGAGGCCCACCCCTGCCTCTCCTCAAACCCCTACCACCTAATCCACCTCCACCAAATCCTCCACCCCTATCTCCACCTCCTATACCTCCTCCACCTCCCCCATCTAATCTCCTCCTCCTCCTCCCCTGTCTCAGAGCCCTGTCATCCTCAAACCGTGGTACCAGCTCTGCTGGATCTTAAATCCATGGAACAGGATGTGCGGCCAAATACTGTGCATACTCATCTGTCACCCCCGCATCTGCCACCTCTACTAGATATGGCCATGGTCTCACCTGTAAAGTTCAAAACTTTGCAAACACTTGATCATAGGGAAATACAGACTCCCACTGGAATCTCTCTCGTACAACTTTGGCATACTCTCCGGAACCCCATGGCATATCCCGTGTCTGACCAAACTGCCTCATGACTCGATCGAGCAGATGTCTCTCAACCACATAAGATGTGCACCCAATAAAAAATCGTGCTATGAATACATAGGGAATCACCTCTGCATCATCCTCCCACTACTCACAATCCAGGTAAGGACACCATATCATTGTATCTAAATCATCTAGCGCCCGTCGCCAGTACTCCAACTTCCCCAGCTGGGGTTGTGTCATCATCCCTTTGTACATATAAACATAGGATTGATCCATCACCCTAAAACTCATACACACAGGTCTAGTAATGGGCAAGTGGTCCTATGACCAGATATGTAGCAATGCGATCCCTACACTTAGTGAGGTGATGCCATGGCAAACCACCTCATGAAAATCTCTATACAAATGGGCCAATACACACGACCCCCATGCATATCGAGTGCCCTTGCTGGCCATCCACTCAATGACGTGTCCCCAACCAACAACAAGACCATGTGACCTCCGATCACCACATAAGAGCCCTCCAATGATGCCTAATAGTACCACTGATAGTGGCTCATATAAATAAGCTATATCCTCCCAAGGGACAAATCTATCATGCACCTCTAACTCTGGATAGGGAAACACTCGTCGTAGTGCTGCCTCGCCCATCGCCCTATCATAGGCGGCCAACTCCCTAGTGATTGGAATGTGAAAAATCCTCCAGACATCCTCTAGTGTAATGGACATCTCTCCCATCACTAGGTGGAATGAGCATGTCTCGTTGTACCACCGCTTGACCAATGCAGTCATTAGTCTGCGATTTGTACGAATCATGGGTAGATGCATCATATTAAATAGTCTTACAACACATATGTCATCAATCTCAAGGTCTGCCAACTGATCACACAAACACTGGGTGGTTGGATGCCTCTCTCACATTTGCAACACTCCTAGGTGATCCTCCTACATACACAATCAAACCAAAGTGTCAATCTCTTTATGCAAAAATATGAATATTACCTAGACTTTATCAGACGCTTTTTCAAGTATCCAAGTCTCATCAGGTAACTTGACTCATCACACCTAGACTAACAATAGGCATGACATCATATTGTCTAGTCTCAATGGGTACACTGAGTCTCACACAAGTCACAAACATGCATACATTGACATCAAATGTCAACTTGACCATGAAATTGGGGCATCGATACTCACTATCCTATACTTAGACCCAAAAAACTTAAAAAATTTGACAAAAGCGCTAAGAAACATCAAGATCGCTATTCTACTAACGCAACAATGCTACTTTAGCCCTACAAAAGAGCTACATTGGGGCATATGTGCTACAGTACGCAACAATAGCACTACAAAAATCACATTTTAATGACCATGACAATAGCACCAAAATAGTGAGAACATTGGCGCTAAAACTCCCTAACACTAGCGCTACAAAAACTATACAAAAGAGCCATTGCGGTATGAAAGTGATATTTTGAGCGACAAAAGTGCTAAAACATCCTTTTTGTGCCCGTGTCGTCCGAATTTCCCCCCTAGTTATTAAGTGCAATAAATGAGCTCTAACAAAAAAAGTTAGAATTGGACATACCAGGGGTCCGTAGTCAGCTGGCTGCTAGTACGTCGAGATCCACTCGGATCGATGATCTGCGAGTGGGAACACCATTTTCGGTCAACTAATCTACTGCAAATGTCACTATCAAGAGCTCTGGATCACCATGGGAGAGTGTACAAATGAGGACCATTTTACCCCTTCTAGCCTAAATATACCCTACCCAACCCTCCCCCTGCTTCACCTCGTTGACCACCACGGATCCCAGGAACTTCTGAGGCTTGCCATTTCTCCATTTTGACCCCATTTTCATCCATTCTTTTGCCATTTATTCAAAATTTATCTCCTCTATCATCCCCTAATTTCTTTCTATTTTTTGAGAGATGGCCCGATTTTTTGAAATTTTTGGCCCATCTCTCGAGTGGGCATACCAACCCACAATACTAACATACCTGGAGCATTTTTCTCATACCTATATGTTGTTCTTTGAAACGGTGCGATAAACCACACCGTCTCAAAGAGGGGAAAATGTAGACACACAAAATTGTCTATTAATTAAATGAATATTAAATATTTACTTAGTGAATAAATATTCCTCTATTAATTAAATTGACATTTAATTAATTCACCTTATCCTATTCTACTAATCTAAGTTAAATAAATTTAATCAATTTATTTAATTACTAACTATAGTCCAAGGTATTAAATAAATCTTATTTATTTAATTCACTCCCTTTCTTCCTATTTTAGATAAATTTAACATTTATTTAAAAATCAAATCCCTTTTTTAAATAAATCAATATTTATTTAAAAATAACCCATCCACTTGCATTCTCCTACAAATGCAAGTTGCACATTTAAATAGATCTTTATTTTAATAAAAACCTATTTACCCACACCCACCTCTTTCTAGACTCTTCTAGATTTCTCTAAACCCCTTCTAGACTCTTCTAACCCCTTCCAATTTAGCCTAATCACTCTTCTAAACATTTGCACAATCCTAATCTAAAAATCCCCCCCCAAGAGTCTTCAAAAGTCATTTAAGGCTCTTACATAGTCTTAAATGCATTTCCTCTTTCAACACTCCAACCCACATGGGTCTTGACCCTTTGGTCAAGGCTTAACCATGGGTAAACTTTTCACAATATTTTACCCATTGGATAATAACCTTACCCTTGGATAAAATATTTATCCAATAACCCCAACCACTTGAGGTTACCCTCATTTCTTCTCAGACATTAAATGCTCTTTATTCCTCCATCACATGGATCACAAACCCATCAATCCTAGCCCTTCACAAGCTCACTCAATCTTAGCCATTCAATCAACATTCTTCCCTATAGAAGGAGCCCTCACCTTCAAGAAAATGAGGAAGCATTAGAGTATTGTTGTGTGTGTGAAAAAGGGTCTATAGCTGCAAGCACAACACTTCAATTAAGTCATTACATGTATGGTTAGTAATCAATAATCAATAAATAAAAAACCATAACAAAGCGACTAATTGCCTTCTAAAAGATGCAAGTATAAGATTGCTATCAGATTTTTATAAGCAATACCAGTGACTAGACTACACCAAGACAGAGGATTTAATCTATATGAGAATGATATTAAGCTAAATAGATGCAAGATGGATGAATAATTCAAGCAATAACGGATTCAAGCAATATGGATTCAAGCAATAATGGATGCAAATAATCTAAAAAAAGCACAATGTATTCAATGACTCCAGAGCAAAAATCAATGTAATAATAATCTCCTAGCGTGTTCTCAAAAATCTCTGGGGTGAATTGGAATGAGAGCTAAAGGTGGAATTTATAGAGAATTACCAGAGAGATGATGAAAAAATCTCAATTTAGGATTAATTGAAAATAATTGAGAAATCAGGTTCAGTTAACCTTGAGATAGATTCTTATTATAGCTTTATTGAAATGCATTTAGATAAGAAGTTCAAGTTGCATTAGAAATAATATTAAATTAATTCCATGCATTTGTGATAAAAATAGATAATTCTTTGATTTATTCAAGAAAAGAGTCTTTTTAATGCAACTGAACTTCTTTTTCTGAAAAGCTTTGAGTTTCAATTTTAGAGAATAATCAATTAATTGCTTTTTTGATTCCAAGTTCTAAATTTAGAAAAAGAAATAATATCTCAAGTTTGATTTCTCTTTCAATTCAATTCTTTTATTTTAATTTCAATTCAACTCTTGCTTTGTAATTATTTTCCTCTTTTGTAATAAATTAATTCCTTTTGCATGATTAAATGGCAAATTTATTAATTAATTAAATATGCAAAGATATTTAATAAATTAAAATAGGATAATTGATCAAAATGATATTCTTGGAATGATTCAATTAATTAAATAAATCTTTAATTAATATTGAGTACTTGATTTGCCATGTGATATTTGATGATTGAAGAATTAATAATGTGCTCAAGATTGATTTAATTGCCTTTGGTCAGGACCTTGGTCATGTTGTCGAGATTAGGGGCCCATGGTTTAGATGACCATTTTTAGGGTATTACATTTTTCCCTCTTTGAATTAATTTGTGTGCAGCGGGTTGGTTCAAAGAATGTGTGATGTCTAGAAGATGCCAATTCTGAACTTGATTGATCATGAACCAGATGAAGAGCAAGGTGTTTAGCTTGATTCAAAGTGATGAAGATAAATGAAGTCTGATTAAAGTGATACCGATCCTGAACTTGATTGAACTTAGGAATGATAGAGAACAAAGATACTAAACTTGAACTTGATTGATCAAGAAGCAGACCTTACTGATCTAGAACTTGATTGAACTAGACACAGTGAGCGAAGATAAAAATCAATCTTGAACTTGATTGATCAAGATACGATGAGCAAAGAATAAACTGTCCAACTTTATTCGAAGCGATGAAACTGAACACCTGTTTAAATTGAGTATGTGATCAAAGATACTCTTTAAACTTTTGATTAAGTTTAAATGAATAATCAGCTTGATGAAAAGTGATGAAACTGATTAACGTTAAGAGATTGTATCAGATGAAGACAAATATCAACTTGATATGAACTGATGAAACTGATATGCCCCTAGCGATTGATTCGATTAAGATGATCGAGAGATCTCAACTTGATATGAAGTGATAAAGATGCGATGCCCCTTAGCAATAAGGATTTGTTGATTGTCTTTAGTTGAAAATATTTTGCTTGACTTTTGATAAAGATTTTAAAAAAAAATTCTTGACATTGAAGATGTGAGGTCATAAGGTTGTGAGTATGCCCCCTCGGGAGCGAAATTGAAAGATAACGAGGGTACATGATGATAGGCAATTGTGTGGCGATAATAAGTTATTTGAGTACAAATTTATCCTAAGGAATTTTGAAAATTCGGTGTTGATTGATGAGAAATTGATTGCAAAGTTGATATGTAGAATAAAAAAATTGAATTGAGATTCAGCGTTGATTGATGAGAAATTGAGTGCAAGTTGAAGAAAGAATGAGCTTTTTATGAAAAGCGCTAAGTGGTTCAAATTTTATGAAATTGACTAGCAAAATGATCTCGTATTTCTATTTTGATCCCAAAAATGGAATTAGAATGGGCAAATTAGCTAAGGGTACAATTTTCATGTCCATCGAAGCAAGTTGAAAATATAGGGTTTTGGCTATATAAGGGGTAAAGTGTCATTTTCAATTCATTTTAACCCTCCCAAGTTTGAAAGTTCAAAAAGCCTTCTGTGAAGAAAATGGTGGTCCCTACTCGTGAGCGTCAATTCAAGTGCCAGAGACAACATAATCAACCTCAACACTATGAGCCAGCGGTAAGTGGCCAATCTTAAGCCTTTTTATGTTCTCAATTTTGAATTTTTTTGTTCAAATTTCAAGTTTTCCCACGTTTTAAGTCGGCCAATCTCGTTTTGTCATGCGAGACAGGATTCTGTCTCATACGACAAACTGCTAAATTTTATTTTGTCATTCGGACCCCACCCTTATGTCGTATGACAACCTTCATAAAATACCATTTTTTCGTCCAGTGTAATATTTTTTCATATGAGAGTCTTTTGTCGTACGAGGCCTAATTCTGACTCATATGAGTTGTTTCTCTTCTATGTTTTGTCGTTTGGAAAACAATGAGCATTTTTGAATGTCTAAACTTGGAATTTTGATTTTGCAATTGATGTAGTTGGATTTGCATAATGTTTTACTTCTCTTCTAGGCTTATTTGGAATGGTTTCTGATGCTTAGTTGTTTGTTTTTTGCAGGTTTGATTACTTCATGTGCTCTTCAGATGCGTTTATCCACCTACCATGACATTAGTTCAGCAGCTATCAAAGGTTGATCAGGCTCATATTGATTTTTGCAGGTTGACACACCTTCTTAGATTACCTGATATCTGTGTGAATCACGGTATGCTCACGACATTGGTAGAGAGATTCCATTAAGAGCATAACACATTTCATTTACCACTTGGGGAGATGACCATCACTCTTGAGGATGTATATAGGATCCTTCGTATCCCTTTTGCTGGGGATAAGGTGGATTATGATGCAACACACCTTCTCGGATTACAGGTAGTTAGGCATGTCTTCAGGGATCCTGATGTATTGACACGTTCCATCAGTTGGGACATCATGATGAGCAGGTACAGGGAGGAGTTTCCTCTGGCGTGTGTCCTAGCAGGTTTTAATGGTTATTTTCTGATGTCAGATAGGGGACAACAGGGATTCCAGTGTGGTTGGGGTAGGATGCTGGAGAGATTGATGGAGACCCCTTAGAGGCTTGGCTGGGGTTCATGCATATTAGCCCACATGTATCGCGAGATGCATGAGATAGTGTACAAGGAGGGCAAGAGCATGGCCACTGGTGTGTTGATCTTATAGGTTTGGGCTTGGGAGCACCTTCCCGTTTGTCGGCCTATTGTAGATGACAGTAGAGAGTCTAGGCAACCAATTATATATAGGTATGTCGGTTATGCTACACAACCCCATCTGGGAAAGACCAATTTTTGGCGGCGGCAATTAGATGAAATTATAGCCGTGATATGGAGACCTTACAGGGGCCTAGAGCCATGGGATGACTAGAAGCTGGTACGCCAAGATATTTTTGTTACGTGCCTACTTATCGGTAGAGCGCAGACTATAGTGGAGTGATTTGTAGTATCATAGGTGATGAGGCAATATGGTAGGCCTCAGGGAGTGTCACAGGAGTTTACAACGTATGCCGGATATGTTGATGAGGAGAGGTGAGGATGGTCACTGAGGTTATCCTATGCCTTGAGTATGCATGAGCTGACTGGTCTACAATGAATAAGATGGGACTACCTGGATGATGTTGCGGATGCCGGGGTATTGCCCCAGTATAGGGATTGGTTCCAGCAGCATCCATTCCCTAGGTTGACAGATCCAGCTGAGCAATCTCCTCATATAGAGGAGGTTGAGGATGATGCCCCCACACTGGGATAGGGATAGGGATAGAGACAGGGATGAGGATAGATATATGAGGCTCAGAGGCAGGCAGGTGGTGATCCTAGTGCTAGCAGTAGCAGGGTTTCAGCTAGTCAGCAGAGGGGTGAGGGCGGATCCCTTGGGAGTATAGGTGTGAGGTTGGGCGGTGTTGAGGAGGAGCAAGTAGCTCCAAGACAGGTTTGGAAGGAGTGGGAGGAGCAGGGTGGAGGTGGAGAGACTGCGAGAGAGCAGGGGACTGACACGAGACGGTCGATGAGAACACATATTGCGGAGCTGCAGTCACACTTGATAGTGGCTCAAACGTAGTTGGCAGAGCTTGACCGATAGCTAGAAGAGCTTAGGGCTGAGCACGACTGTCAGGTCGCAAAGATGAGAGCAGAGGTGAGAGCAGAGATAGAGGCTTTGCAACAGGAGGTCCTTCACCAGATGAGTAGGGCAGCATACTATGTTGCAGCGTACAACATAGCAGTTCCAGTTACACAGTAGGTTGTCCCTTACTTGCAGTATATGGTACAGTCAGAGGGAGCTTGGGCACCTTGTCAGGATCCTGGTTAGTAGGCTCCACCTCCTCCACCAGACGATGAGGGAGAGGCTGAGAGCTAGATAGTCTTTTTTGTAAATCAAATATTTTTTGTAGACACACCCATTTTTTGGTAACCTATACGATTCTTGCTCCGATGGGAGTTTGTACATGTCATTTGACATCATTTTGTACTCTGACTTTATATGATATATATATATATATATATATATATATATATATATATATATATATATATGAGATCTGATTTGACTTCATCGTACTTGTGTTGATTCGTTTATGAGATGTGTTCTATATGCTTTATTCTATATGTATGCATTTATTTTCAGCATGGATGTATGCAATGTAAATGATTATGGATGTCTATTTTTGTTTCTTTTCATATGCAAATAGATGAATGTGTAATGAGTAATATGAAATGTAATGTTTTCATTTTTCTATGCAATAAGATGAATGCAAATGAGTAATATGAAATGTATGAATCTATGTAAGATGTCTATGTATGCAACTAACATCTCAAAACACAAGTACTCAATCGAATAAATGATAAAAGATAGACCACTTAGCGTAAGAAATGATGATGCTTTCAACTCTTATAAAATTAAGAGATCATTATTATCACACCGAAATCACTCTAGATTCATAAAATATAGAATGAAATGCAAAATGATATGCAAAATGCAACCTAAACCTAGTCACTAGATTTAAAATGCTTAAGATTCATGACCGAGCATAACGAACATAATAGGTAGATTAGAGTTCCTTTCTTTTTCAATGTGCCATATTTATTATCTTGTCCGCAATGACCCTTTTTTCGTTCATATCCTTGGACAGATTTCGCAGGGACCTGAATTGCATCATAAAGAAGTTCCCTCAAAACAGACAAAGAAATGATGTGGACCTCCCTATAGCATTCAAATAAGTAGAGTCAAGGTATGTGAGGCGATTTCACCTTGATGTGAAGACTCTTATCATAGACACCCAGCTAATTTAGATGTTTCCAGATCATTGGGATCATTCCTACAAGCACAACACTTCAATTAAGTCATTACATGTATGGTTAGTAATCAATAATCAATAAATAAAAAGCCATAACAAAGCGACTAATTGCCTTCTAAAAGATGCGAATATAAGATTCCTCTCAGATTTTTTTAAGCAATACTAGTGACTAGACTACACCAAGACAAAGGATTTAATCTATATGAGAATGATATTAAGCTAAATGGATGCAAGATGGATGAAAAATTCAAGCAATATGGATTCAAGCAATGATGGATGCAAATAATCTAAAAAAAAGCACAATGTATTCAATGACTCCAGAGAAAAAAACAGTGTAATAATAATCTCCAAGTGTGTTCTCAAAAATCTCTGGGGTGAATTGGAATGAGAGCTGAAGGTGGAATTTATAGAGAATTACAAGAGAGATGATGAAAAAATCTCAATTTAGGATTAATTGAAAATAATTGAGAAATCAGGTTCAGTTAACCTTGAGATTGATTCTACTTATAGCTTAATTGAAATGCATTTAGATAAGAAGCTCAAGTTCATTTGTGATAAAAATAGACAATTCTTTGATTTATTCAAGAAAAGAGTCTTTTTAATGCAACTAAACTTCTTTTTCTGAAAAGCTTTGAGTTCCAATTTTAGAGAATAATCAATTAATTGCTTTTCTGATTCCAAGTTCTAAATTTAAAAAAAGAAATAATATCTCAAGTTTGATTTCTCTTTCAATTCAATTCTTTTATTTTAATTTCAATTCAACTCTTGCTTTGTAATTAATTTCCTCTTTTGTAATAAATTAATTCCTTTTGCACGATTAAATAGCAAATTTATTAATTAATTAAATATGCAAGGATATGTTTTTTGGATTAGATATCATATAAACATTACATATCATCAGGAATGTCTAAGTTTAGCAGTATCAAGGCACCAAAGGAGGGTGCATACACAAAAAATATACAGTTGACGAGCACCTCCACTTTTGGGAAGATGATTACATTAGATACATCAATATTATAACAACAAAAAAACAAAATAGACAGCTCTAGAGGACTAGGAAAAAGAGATTTTAGATTGTGGTGCAAGGTTGGCTCCCAATGGAGGGATCCATGCCACCCAACCCAGGTTTCCATCCTGCCATACTTCCACTCGGCCATCAAGTATGTCTTATTTGTGGGGGTGTGAGGTGTGCTCATGGAACAAGTCAGCTTCCTCCTGAGAGATCTCCATGTGTAAGTGTCTATGGTCCATCTGTCTCATGAAGGCCATGAGTGCTTGTTCAAATGTGGCCTTTCCCAGTTCATCTCTTTCCCACGTGAAGCCGTGAGACAGCTCTCAGATGTATACAGTGGTGGAACCTTCCTTTATCCATCTATCAAACTTGTCTGAATCCAACTTTATTACCACAGTTACCTGCATCGAAACAGTATAAAAAATGAGTCTCCTAAGAGACTCAGTGAGGTGCCTGGTGTTGTTATTAAAGACATCATCATTATGGTACTTCCAAATGAGCCAAGGAACTTCTAAAGATAAACAAGACCAAAAGATATTTGTAGTTTTCCTACAGCCCTTAATGTAGCCTAAAACAACATTTATGATTTCAACAAAATGAGATTCCAGATTAAGGCCAAACAAACTCCATATTTCTTTTGCAAAGTGACATTCAAAAAAGATATGTTTCACAGTTTCAGGTACTCTACATATTTTGCAGTTTAGGTAGTTACCCTCCTTATCTTTTATGGGGAGTTTATTTAACAACAAGTGTCAGCCAAAGAATTGTTTTTTTGGTTCATTTTGAGCCATCCAGAACTTACCCAACCTATCTTTCCATTCCTTTTGTACCCATTTTAGATCCTAGCATCTGTTCAGGTGAGGAAAAATGGTATCAGCCTCGGTAAGTGAAGCATATATGCAATATGCAAGGATATTTAATAAATTAAAATAGGATAATTGATCAAAATGATATTCTTGGAATGATTCAATTAATTAAATAAATATTTAATTAATATTGAGTAATTGATTTTCCATGTGATATTTGATGATTGAAGAATTAATAATATGCTCAAGATTGATTTAATTTCCTTTAGTCAGGACCTTGGTGATGTTGTTGAGATTAGGGGCCCATGGTTTAGATGACCATTTTTAGGGTATTACAATTATTACTATACTAATATTAGGATAGACATTTTGAGCTTTCTCATAGCATCATCATCTTGTTTAAGCATTTTCAAACAATCTTGAATCTCCATATGGCATCCATTGCTTGTGCTAAACTCTGAGAGCTTCATTGCCTTGGGACTTGGAGAGGATAGAAACAAGGGAGGAATAACCATTAAAGCATCATGGAGGCTTCTTAGGAAGAACTCATCTATCTTTCTTTCTTTCTTTGTGCTTCGTTCATTTTTAATTTTAAATCTCCTTTGAATATGTTTTGAAATGGTTTTTAGTTCTTTGTTCTTGGTTTCATGTTTGAACTAACATACTAACATTGAGCTTTCTTTTTTACTCTTGTAGCCATTTCTCATAGCATCACCCAGTATCCACATAGATGCATATAGAATACTTACTTATAGCTTCATACCATCCATTCTAGCTTTCACTTCTTTATTTATCATACTTGCATCATTAATCAACCACACTTCATTCTTTTGTGTCATCTTGTTCTAGTGCTTAATGTTGAGAGAAAGTACTATTATCCACAACCTTTTAAAGGATTGGAGAGAAATGGATTTAAAATTATCATGTGTGTGAAGGTATACTTTGTTTATTACATTTGCATACACTTGATTTATAGCTCTATTAATATTATTGATTCTTGTAATTTCCAGGCTTGTGGTTGGGTTGTTTATGAGTTTACAATAGGGTTACATTTCAATATACACATTTTGGCACACCCGATGGGAATATAGTCTCATTTTAGCAACATTGTTGCTTGAGTTTTTAGTGTTTTTCAGTAGTTGCAAGTCAAATATGCACATTTAATTTATGGTTCTATATTTCCGAGTCATCTATCTATGCATTTACATTTTGTCTTGCATATTTAAGTCCCATTTTTGTGCTACTGACACTTAGATTTGCATTTTTGCTAACTCTATGTTGTATATTTCTAGTTTATTCTATTTATACACATCATAATTATATTTCTACAATTTGAGTCATTTTGTTGAGAATTTGAGTAGTTGAGCCATATATTGTGCATTTGAGTCATATCGTTACACTATATATTAGTTTTGTTGTGCATTTGCATTATGTTTCTATGCATTTGATCTATATCATTTTCACATTTGGCATATTATACTATGTTATTGTTATTTGTTTCTATGTCTTTTTTGCTTGTATGTGGTTGTAACTTATATCTATCTATGTATCTAAATCCTTTGTGCATTTAAGACACAACATGTTTGCATTCTATTTTTGCACTTGTGAGAGGTAAATTTGTGTTTTTGTAGTCTACTTTTGCACATTTGATCTAGAGAGTTGCTTTTTCAAATTTTAGTTGTGTTTTTAGCTAACTCATTTCATCCAACCAAGTGATGCAACTTGTCTATTGTTGGTCTAAGGATAAATATTGAGAATCATTTGGTTGATGTAGCTTTCATTGGTAGAAGATTTTTCAATCAAATCTCAAGTGTCTTTGATTTCTGGATTCTAAGCTCACATTTGGTTTTCTAAGGTTAATGAACTTTGTTTGTCATGTTTGGTGTTATTACACATATTTGTTTACTAAGTATATATCTATATGCTCTCACCTCATGTACCCATGTGAATTTGGATACAAGAGAAACACACAACAATCTCTTTTTCTTTTTAGTAGGAGGCCTTCCTAGGATTTCATCATGCTAGGGTTCGACCTCAACCATGTTTCCTATCCAAGTATATAAAGGAATGACAATGAAAGATGTACCTTAAGGAGTGACTAGTGTCATTTGAAGCCAAGTGGCAATACCCTTAATCTACCAAAACTTGTTTAGTGAGTAGGAGGAGACACCTCCGATCTCAAACTGTTATAGATGAGCTATATGTTCACAATTGACCCCACTACAAAATTTTGGTTTAGTAGCCTAGGAGTCTTAAATTGTTTCTCAATGTGGTGTAGGGGATGTAGATCATACCCTAAAGTTACTCATGGTGTACCTCCTTGAGTTGAGATAGAAGCTCTTGGGCTTTGACTTCGTTTGCCTCCTTGGGAGAGAGGAAAGGTGAATCCTTGTCCCACTAGACCTCTAGCTATCTACTCTTGAAAGAAAAGGTGTCTCATATCTATCTTTGGGTATTATCACTTGCATTGTGGGCCTACACTAATTATACACTCTCACTTAAATAATTAGTTTGTACTTGCTTACCAGTGTCTTCCATTTTCGCTATACCAATAAACCATTGGCCTTTTTGGGGCTTTAGCCTTATTAACCTTCAAGTCAAGATTCAAAACAGCAATTGTGTTCAATTATTTGATGTGTTTTATTTCCACATTTATACATTTTATCCAAAAATGATTAGAATTCAGGAAAAAGACCAAGTCAAAACTTGGATTGTAACCTTAATGCGTTATTGATTCACAAATTTGTGCACCTAAGCCTTGTTTTGGTGCACTTGACCTCTTTATCTACATAATTGAGCTCTGTTACTATGAAATTGACTTATGCTCTTGTATATTTGATCTCTATTTTGGCACATTGGATCCTTTTACCTATGCACTTAACCCATAGAGCGATGCAATTGAGACATAAAATCCCACAACTAAATCTTGCTTTCTGCATAATTGAACCAACAAACTATCACTTTTAGTTTGTCATCTTCCAAAACCAATATGTACACCAAAACCGATTTCTTTAGGCTATCAAACCTCAACTGAGCCTAGATATAGACTACAAACCATATTTTTTAGAATTATTGAGATAAGAAAACTGCTCAAAGCACATTCAAATTTGATAATTTGGGTTGCAAACTACTCTTGTACTTCGATACGTAGTAGGTTGTTTTTGTCCAATAGCTTGGAGCATCTATCCAATATTTTGGTGCTTTTATTTTACATTTTTGTTCTTCTTATTGATAGATTGGCACTGTTAACCACATTGTCATGCATATGCTACTTACTGTTGCACAATTGACTCTTGTTGTTACACATTTTCTCCCTATTATTATGCATTTGTAGCTTTATGTTATGCATTTGAGGTGTCTATCTGCTCATATGAAGTGTTCTCTTGTGCATTATACCTTTTTGCATGTGCATTTGATCTTTGTTACTATGCAATTGATCATTGTTCCTAAAGAATTTCCAAGTAGGTCCTAACTGTTAGCTATACAATTTTGAACTTCTTAAGTTTTAGACCTATCACAACATTCCCCTCCATAGTCATAGCCTTATTTATTGCCACCCATATGACATTCTACTTGACATTTAGATTTACACATCTCATCACCTCACCTCCTCTTAGCCAAACCAAAAGCATCAACCAACCTTGTCATCAAAACCAAAAGTTGTCCTTTTCTATTTGGATCCTATCCTTTTGTCATCACAAGTTGGTTTTTATTGCTTAATGTTCATTATCCTTGAGTAGGAGATCATTCTAGTTCCTTAAATGGGATAGATTAACTTGGAGTTTATCATCTCCTAGATAGTTTAATTTTATCTTATCATTTTCTTGTGGCTATCCATCATAGTCCAAGTTAACCTTACCATCGCTACACTTTACCTAGTATCTAGAGAAAACACATCTTTATCATGAATACCTCAAACAAAGTGCTCATCCAAATTTAACCTCATTCTACCCCAAACCAAGCTTAGAGTCACCTCCTTTAGTGTACCTTCACACTTTTCCTCACATTTTATAGGTCAAAACTCTTGCATGCTCTTTAAGACTAGAGAACATAAGAGGAAGGAAATAGATCAATCAACTAAACACACAAATGATTGTTGGCATTGCATGAAAATTGCATTGAAGAAGTATATTAGGAAGTTTTGTCATTGATGTCAATAGAAACTAGTAATGAATTCGTAAAGCAATCGATAATAAAGCAGTAACACAACCGGTAATGAAGCGGTGAAGATCAATCGGTAACCCTATCCAGTTGAGAAGCAAAACCCTAACCAATGAAGCTTGGAGATCGATTGTGATGATTTATGATTGGATGGTGATCGATGATAAAGATGCCATGAAAGAATGTTGCACATGATGAGTTTCTAGAAGGTTTTGGCACGTAAAGATAACTGTTTATCTTGGGAATGATCAAATTCATAGTATGAAGTGACAAATGTATGTTGTGTTACAAGATTCAAAGTGTGATGATCCAAGAGTGGTTGTAGATGCCTAGAAGAATGTAAAGTTGTTATTTACCCTATGTAATGTAATCTAATGATCAAGATTGAACTGATGTGTTTGTGTTGTGTTACTGACCTACTGTATTTATTTATTACATGATTGCAACCAAAAGAATTTTCAGATACTTGAAAGGCAAAATAGGTTATGGATTATGGTATCCATATGCAGGAAACTTTGACTTAAAGGTCTATACCGATGCAGATTGGGCATGCAATGTTGTTGACATAAAAAAGTACAACTAGAGGAGAGTTTTTTCTTGGAGATAGATTAGTGTCATGGAGCAGCAAGAAACAAAGTTGTATCTCTCAATCAACAACAGAAGTTGAGTATGTTGCAGCTTACATGAATTATACACAAGCAATTTGGATGAAACACATATTGGAAGGTTTAAAGATGAAGATATCATAACTGGTAAGAACTTTCTATGATAACACAAGTGCTATAAATATTCTAAGAGCTCAGTGTTGCATGCTAGGACTAAGCATATAGAGCTGAAGTATCATTTCCTGAGAGAAATTTCAAAACAAAGATGTATCACTGGAGCATGTTTCCACTAAAGAACAACTACCAGATATTTTTTACTAAACCTCTACCTAAGGCTACATTTGCATATCTCAGAGGTGAGTTAGGGGTTGTACCCCTACATGAAGTCAATTAATCAGATATGAAAGACATCAATACCAGAGCCTATTGAAAATCTTGAAGAAGGATTAGTGAAAAATGGAGCTACTCCATATGGGAAGCAACTAATTGTAGATCGGTGAAGCATTGACAAGAAACATAATGGTTTACCTTCACTTTCGCATTGTTGTCAAAGGGGGAGAAAAGTATATGATTGAGGGACAAAAAGGAAAAGTATATGTTTGATATCCTTATATGTTAAGGAGAGAAGACAGATTGCAGACCAGTTACTAGCTGAGGATATGAAGATATAGTTGAAGGATAGTTTATGTTGAAAAATTTAAACCGGGATTCCTATACCTGAATCATTTGAAGGATAGTATATATTTTACTCTCAATAATGATAATCAATTGGTATTGATATTTGTATTGTCATCAATGCCAAAGGGGGAGAATGTTGGCATTGCATAAAGATTGCATTGAATAATTATATTAGGAAGTGTTGTCATTCATGTCAATAGCAACTGATAATGAAGTTGTAAAGAAACTGATAATGAAGCAGTAAAGCAACCGATAATGAAGCAGTGGAGATCAATCGGTAACCCTATGTAGTTGAGAAGCATAACCCTAACTGATGAATCTTGAAGATTGGTTGTGATGATTTATGATCGGATGATGATCAGTGATGAAGATGCCATGAAAGAATGTTGCACATGATGAGTTTCTAGAAGGTTTTGGCATGTAAAGATAACCGTTCATCTTGGGAATGATCAAATTCATAGTATGAAGTGACAAATTCATAGTATGAAGTGACAAATTCATGTTGTGTTACAAGATTCAAAGTGCGATGATCCAGGAGAGGTTGTAGATGCCTAGAAGAATGTAAAGTTGTTATATTATCTTATGCAATGTAATCTAATGGTCAAGATTGAACCGATGTGTTTCTAATCTCTATAAGAATTTTAGTGTTTGTGTTGTGTTACCAACCTAGTGTATTTATTTATAAGGTCGATGGAGTGATTGATTGAGTGGTTGGCAAATTTGATAAAGTGTGAAAGTGATTGTTGTTGAACTAGAAGGTGTGTCTGTAGAATGATGTGAAGGCAAATAGGAGCGGTAAAGGATATGATTCAGCAAGGAAGTGTTATTTCCAAATCGGTTAAAGAACCTGTTGTTCTCTAACCATTGCAGCTATTTGAAATCCCTCATAGGGTAAGCTCTAACAGGATTTTTGTTGAAATCCTCTAATCAGGTGATCCATTAGCTTGGATTTGAAATCCTCCACTAAGGTTACCTTTAACAGAGTATTTGTAGTCAATCCCTTAACAGGGTGGTCCTTAACCAGATCTGTTCTTAACAGAACATTCTTGTATAAGCTTCTAACCAAGCTTGGCTCCTAACAAGGCAAACTTTATAAGAGTTCAAAGAATACTTGTGGGTATTCATCCCCACCATGGTTTTTCCCATTTGGGTTTCCACGTGAAAAAGCATTGTTTCAAGTGGTGAATGATTTTGTGGATGTGTTTTTGGTATGGTTGATATGAATGATTGGTAAATCTACATAGATATATTTAAATTATTGGAAATTCTCTGAAATATGTTATTATTTGTATTAGTGAAGTGGTGTAAGGTTTTGGTCAAAGGATATTTATGTTTTAGATATATTGCATTATATCACTGAAGTATTAGGTCAACAGGTAAGGTTTAACAAAACAACTATATATTTGTTAAAGTGATTAAACCGATAAAATTTGTGAGTTGATTCTTAGTTGAAAATAAGTTTGGTAAAATTTAGTTGATTTTCCAACTACTGATTCACCCCCGCTCTCAATAGTTGACCGGATCTTTATAATTTCATTATATTATCAAGGAGTGCACCTAAGTCTTCCAATAATGCATGTAGAGAGTACACATATTTAGGAGAACCTATTGGATCAACTTTAAATATGTTAGTTGCATCCAATCTCATTACACTTACAAAGGCTAGAGTCAATGAACGCAAGGTTAAACTCGTTTGGTGAAAAGATTCATATTATTTTGAGTACCACAACAACAAAGGATATAAGACAAATAATTATCATAGACTCAAGAACATCGTTCAAGACCTTATTGATCAAGGAGATATTGCCATAAATGGTCATACACCTAATGGTTTTAATGATAAACATGTTGTATTCAAGGATCCATTGTCTAACCATGAGAAAGGAAAAACCTCATGTTCAGGGAAGGGCAATGATAACAATGCAAAATATACAAATGTGTCATATGAATACAATATTAATCATAGTTTTGATATGAGTGATCATATTTCCACCATCACCATTAAAAATAAAACACCTAATATTAATGTGACTATCAGTTGTAGAAACATAACACTTCATGGAGGTTCATCCAAGTCTACCACTTCATCTAACTAGTACAACCTCATCGACCAAATGGGAAAAGCACTAGCACAAATATCTATCCTTAAGCTCTTGTACATATCACCTTATCATAATGTCGTCCTTGAAAAGGGTCTTGAAGAAGAATTTGTAACTATCAACCTAAATGTGAATCAATTTCAAGCCATGGTATCCCACCTTACCTCACCTCATTAGCTTACATTCATAAAACAAGACAATACGACTATTATTGAAGCCTTTATCCATAAACACTGTATCAAACAAGTCTTGATAGATGGAGGAGCAGGTCTCAATATTTGCATGTTGAAATTGGTTACAGTTCCCTAAAGGGGTTGTGGATTCTAAGAAAAAGATCACCATTAAGGCTTATGATGATGCAAAACATTCATCTAACGGATCTATCAACTTGTCAATTAGAGTGGGACCAATAATAAAAGTCAAGGTTTGCTAAGTTCTAGAACTTTTTCTCCCAAATAACCTTCTTCTAGGTTGACCATGGATTAATGTCATGCAAGTTGTTCCCTCCACTTACCACCAATGCATCAAATTCCCACACAATTCAACCAAGATTTCTATGCCTAGTGATCCTAATCTATTCACATGTTGCAACAAAATCAAGCCTAAACCCAAATCTATAGTACTAAAGAATAAAAAATTCACTCCTTCAATCTACTATATTGATTGTAATTCACTCTCCAAAACCTCCACTTCCAATTTTAATCAATCCAAGATCAAGGAAAACATCAAAAAACAAGGAATGGGTGTGAACATAGCCTAAATAAATAATTCTACATTGGATAATTACCACCTTCACCTAGAACTTATGGTAATTCAAAATCCTCTCAACATGCATCCAAAATTACTAGTATGCTAACTACCTTCAGTAAATTGGGTGGTATATGTGATGAAACTAAAGAAGAGGACATCATGAAGCGGCTATACATAGAAGATAAAAAGAAAAAGAAAAACCTAAAATCAAATACCCGTTGAGAAATATGGCAAAGGTTCTACTCTCATGTAACAAATGGGTTATGATGGTCATATTCCTCTTGGCTTACAATAAAAATGGATTGCAAAACCTATACAATCATTTGTGTATCCAAAGTCTCATTTCTTAGGGTACGAATCATGAAATTCTAAGGGCTCTACTACTAAGTGTGCCTCTAGTAAGGTGGATAAACTTTTTCCTATAATATAAATAGATGACAAGAGTACCACTGATGAATTTGACGATCTCACTTATGTCTTTGAAAGCTCTTCCATATTTTCCATCACCACTACATCCTTTTAATTTGACCAAACCAATAATATCTTTCCCCTCGTTCATCCCAAACTCATCTACTGGGACCAACAAGGACCACCAAATTTAGATATTTTCCAAAATGATGAAGACAATATTGACTTCCTTATACTTAGGGATAATTTTACTATTAGAGAACATAGATATGGGTTTTATATAGATATTAATAATTCAAATTATTTTGGAGAGGGTTCCAAGCCTTTGAGTCACAAAAATATAACAATAAATAAAAGATCTTCTAGTGAAAACAATCTTGCGGTGATTTTAGATCCTAGGAAAGTAAAAGAAAAGATGTATCCAAAGGTGAGAACCTCTTTGAGGCACCTGAGGATGAAAGTCTTGACACTCTTCCCATTCTAGCATACTGAGAGAGATCACCTATACTTGTGGAAATATAAAAAAATCAATATTGGAACTAAATAAAACCATAGAATCATTCACTTGTAAGCATCATTGATAGGAGAAGATATCCCAATTTCATCAAGTTCTTCCAAGAAAGATAAATTAACTTTTCTTGCTAATATGCAAATATGTCTACGTTAGATTCTCAAATATTTATGCATCATTTGACAGTATCACCGAGTGTTAAGGCTCTCAAACAAGAGCTACAAAATATGCATCCACAAATCGCACTCCTACTTAAGGTTGAAATTCATAAACTATTGGATGTTGGCTTAATGAGACCTATTGACTATCCTAAGTGGGTCCCCACCCTTGTACCAATCACAAAACTCTATGGGGGCATTAGGGTATGTATAGATTTAAGAGACTTGAATAAAACTTGTCCCAAGGATGGATTTCCTTTACCAAACATAGATATTATTATCGATCTAACAACCGACCAAGAAATGCTATCTCTAATAGATGTATTTTCCAATTATAATCAAATTAATATTACACCTGAGGACCAACAAAAAATAGGTTTCACATGTCCTTGGGGTACCTACTATTGGAATGTCATGCCTTTTTGTCTTAAGAACACATGCACGACATATCAAAGAGACATGACCACTATTTTCCATGACATGATGCAATACTAATGGAATACTATGTTGATGACCTTTTGGGAAAATCAATCACAAGGGAAGATTAGTTGAATATCCTACATAAAAATTTTACAAGGTTTGAAAAGTAGAAAGTTAGATTGAATCCAAAAAAGTGCCTTTGGAGTGACTTCAAGGAGACTCTTGGGATATATTATCTCTCATAATGGCATAGAGGTAGATCCAACAAAAGTGAAAGCTATAATCAAGATATCTACATTGAAGAATGTCAATCAACTATGATCTTTACAAGGAAAACTACAATCCATCTATAGATTTATAGCACAATTAGCTAACAAATGTCATCCCTTTACTGATTTTCTATGCTAGAATGTTTCTTTCAAGTGAGATGATAAATTCCAACAAGAAAGTCAACAATTAAAGGACTATCTCATGTCTCCTCCAATTCTAATGCTACCTATTGAGGGTAAATCATTTCTTCTTTACAAATCAATAATAATGACAAATTAGGACCTTTACTTGCACAACATGACTATGATGGGAAAGAATAAGCTATTTGCTACATCAGTCATACTTTAGTGGGGTATGAACCCAATTACTCTTATTGAGCGTGTATGTCTTATCATGGTGTTTGCTTGTCAAAAACTATGGCACTATATGCTTAGTCATTAGACAAATATTATAGCCAAAATTGACCCCCTAGAGTATCTACTTAATAAGGATTTCCTTATCGATCAACTTGCAAAATGGGTTATGATCCTTAATGAATTTGACATTAAGTATGTGGAAATAAAATCTATCAAAGGTCAATTTATAAAAGATCAACTTGTGGATGCACCCATGTTTGATAACTATCCATTGGCTTCATATTTTCCCGATCAAGCAATATTTGTTATCACACCTACACAACCATGGAAACTATATTTTAATGGTTATTTCACACTATATAGATCAGGTGTCAGTATCCTCTTAATCACCGCACAAGGGGATTTCATTACAAAGTCATTCATATTAGCATTCATGTGTATAAACAACATTGCAAAAGATGAGGCACCCATTACTGGTCTTAGAATGGCTATTTTATAAAAAAATTCAGGAGATACATGCTTATGGAGATTCGTAATTGGTCACTAGATAGGTCAATGATGACTATCAGACAAAAAGATGAGAAGTTAATACCTTACAAATAGATGATAGGTGATTATAAATAATATTCATCATGATCACCTTTGAGAAAATTTGAATGGTTAATAATAGAGGTATTTATGCTATGGCCACTATTGCATCTCTCTTGGACGTGCCACACAACTCTACACACTGTGAGATCTTAGTGGAACAACTCTTAATCCCCACATACAATGTATGTGATTTAGAGCCAATGTGTCAAATAGTTGAGCTTGGTTCTTCCTGGTACTGTGACATTTATACCTATCTTTGCAATAACACACTTTCACCCAACATCTCCAATCACAAACATAGAACTTTCATTTTACAAGCCTCCCAATACATTATCATTGATAAAACCCTATATAAAATAAGTCTAGATGGTACTCTTCGTATATGTCTACAACTTGAGGTAATCTAAACATCCTTAAAAGAGGTACATGAGGATATATGTAAGGATCTCTCTAGTAGCAAAACCTGGGATAAGAAACTTATCAAAGCTGGATATTATGCCTACTATGAAAAAATATGCCTATCAATTTCTGAATAAATATTAGTGTCAAATATGTGGAGACTTAATACATGCACCTTCTCAAGTATTACAACTGATTTTTATGCATTGGCCCTTTCGTCAATGGGTATGTGACCTTGTGGGTAAGATCCGCCCCTTTCTTCTAATGGACACAAATTTATAATCACCACCACTAAGTACTTAATGAAGTGGATCAAAGTTGTTCTCCTAATACATGTCACTGGTAAAAAAATAGCCACATTTATCCTTAATTACATTATTTTCTTGTATGGCGTTACCTTGTCCATTGTCATGGATAATTGGTGTCCTTTCAAAAATTAGGACGTTCATGAACTTTGTGATAAGTTTCACATCTAACATCATTTTTCCACACCATATTATCTCCAAGGAAATGATCAATTTGAGGCCTCTAATAAAAATATCTTGAAAATCCTTAAGACAAACAATGAGGCTTGTTATGATTGGCACATATGACTCAACCATGCCGTATGGGCTTACCACACAAGCATCTACATTCCTATTAGTACCATCTCATATCCCATATTTCCTTGTCTATAGATCTAAATGTATCTTATCCATTGAGATTAAGCTGCCATCTTTATGGGCCTCCTTATGTGATCTCATTGATGATGAAGAATATTGAGTCTCTCAACTTCAAGAATTGGAGTTACTTGATGAATGAAGACAAAATTCATTTAATCATCTTTGAGCCTATCAACAACACATGTTTCATAGCTGAGTATGTGGTTGCCATCAAAGACAACTTGAATAATCAGGTGGAAATTAGCAGGGAGGCGATGAGTAACTGTGCTAAGGGTTTGGAAAAAATCAATGACATGATTGCAGACTATAGAACCAGACCCATAGCCAATGATCCTCCCTTGGGGGAAAAATAGAAAAAAAAATGCTTCGGAGGGTGGCGAGAATGTTTCTAGAGGGAAGACTATCTTGGGTCCCTGTACTTGGACCAGAGTTAGAGCCAGGACCAAGGTATCTCCAGATTCATTATGGAGGATCTAGAGAAAATCAACAAGAAGATTATTCAGAAGAATTATGAAATTGTGCGCTCTCTCAATTGAGTGCTTTTTCTTATTTTTTGGGGCTTTTCATGTTGTTTTTGGCTTTGGGTCTGTGTGGGGTTTGTCCCCTATTTCACTTCTATTTGATGTTTGTTTGGCTGCTAGCCTTGGTCTGTAAAACTTTGGGTTTCGAGTCCCTATAAAACCCATTTATCTTTATCAAAAACACATGTTTCATAGCTACAATCATAAATTTGAGCCTAAAGTATTCGAGTCCTTACATCATTATTAAAGTTTATGGATTTGGAGAATATCAAATGGCCACTTCTAAATTTGAATAATTGGATGATCTCATTAACAACATGCACCTTCACAAGTTATATATCTAGTCCTTTAGAGTACCCTATCCTATGTTAAAAATGTAAAAAAAATGTTAAAAATACAAAAAAAATAAAAGAGATTGAAGTAAAGAGAAATAATTCATCCTATGGCGAAAACCAATTTGATGGCACCTTGAATAAGTACCATGGTGAAAACCTGGTAATAGGAACCATGTGTAGTGACTCTTGCTTCTCCATCCTTCAATTTTAGTTGATTTATCCCTAACATATCTATAATATTTTATTCACCCCATACCATAAAAAAATAAATCATTACTTTCATGTATTGTCATTGTTCTACCATTTTGCATCAATTCCTACCATTACATATAATTCACTTTTTCTCCACCCATAATAAACAAGTCATAACCATATCTAGGGGCATCTCTCTTTTCCCTAGTGTTTGAGTTGGATTATCGGTACGACTTGTTAGAGTAACTTCTTTTACTCGCCATCACATGTGCATCCCATTCACCAACCATAATAAAAATTTCACTCATTGTTCAACCACAATAAACTTCTCACCCATCATCACCAACCATTGACAAAATTAAACATCAATTTGTTGGGTTGGGTTGAGGCATTATCTTCAGGAAACAAACATTGCACTGAGTTACAACTAAATCACCATTTTCAGAGAGTAGGACTTAACATACCTATGGTGTTATGATCCTATTTCCTAATCAACTTTAATTTGTAGTACTAGGCCTCATCATGATGTGCCTTTCCTTCATCAGGTTAGTCACCTTGACAAGAAGCACACATATTTGGTAAGAATATCTAATAGATGTTGTTGTGTTTGGTCTTTGGATTCTTTTGCTTTTCTTGATTTGATTATGAGTGACATGTTACCTATGCTACTCGAGGATGTCCTAGACTAGTGGAGTTATGATGAGGCATGATCATTTATTTTCATATGTTGTGTTTTTAGATTGTTCTTGTAGTAATGTTATGACTTATCCAAAGACATGATTGTCTATGATCATTGAGGACCTATGAGTCTATTATGCATGATAACATTCCTTCTTGTTTGAAAGTGTCTTCAATATTTGCAAAATTGTATATGAATCACATAGGTCTCATCATATATAGATGCTTGTATCATCTTACCATGATAAGCTCCATGATGATATAGCACTATATTAGGGACAAGGTATTCATCATCATCATCCTCTTTATCTCCCATATCCACATCCATTACCCACTCTCATCTATAACTTCTTCTATGGCCATTGATTTACTATCTTTCTTCTTTCTCCTCTCTCGAGGTAGTCTTGTTTCACATGAATGAGTACCATGACACACAAAAAATATAAGTTTTAGGTGCATACCTTCCTTTGCATCTCAATTACCTACAAAGCCACAAGTCAGCCCATAGCATCATATAGATAACCAAATAGCATCACATCCTACATAAAAATAGGTTAGTACATCATAATCCATCATATTGATATACATCATATAGCATAAAGAATCACATGTCATACATAGCATAAAACAATACATCTCATATCTATAAGTCCATACATGCAGGGACATCTTGCATAGGTAACCATATAGTCTATCCAATCACATGTAGAATCATATAACATCATACATCATAAACATCATATAGGAAACCATAAGATATCCATACATAAACATTGTAGATAAAAACATGTGCATCATATAGATTGTTGCAAAAATTGTTAAAGTAAAATGATGTCAAATACATAAATGGCTACTAAGAGCCACCAAAATCATCAAAACCTAGGTATCTATGTCCATGTGATATAAGGGACACAAGGAGGCTATGATGAGCTATCTCCTTCTAACTCAGCTTCTCTTGCATGCTACTGAACCCTAGATGGTCCTACTCCTCCATTCCTAGATGGTGGTTGTGGTGGTAGTGATCACATCACTCCTACACTATCAGCATCATCACTAGGAGATATGCCCTGTGACCAGCTCTATGTAAATATTTGTGCCCTATTTGGTGCCATTTTTTGCTCGTATAACATTTGATATTATAGAGCCTCTTAAACCACCTATATCATCTCGCACATAGTGTTTGTTGTAGGCATAAATGCCAATGTGTTTACCTATTATAGAGTTGTCTTAGCCCTCCCATAATGAGCTATAGTTGCATCCCTCTCCATAAGAGTGGTGGCCAACTGTGCCTACTGAATGCCTATCTAAGTCTACTAGGCAATTAATTACGCTTAGAACCCTACCACTTGTACATATAGGGTCATTATATATGTTCCAATTATCTTGTCCCTATCTCTGTCCCTATACATGGGCTCACACATGTCATCTCAGTGAAGGCTAAACCTATGGCACTTGTTGTGCCTAAACCTGAGCAACCTATGTAGATCCTCTTCCTCCTCCACCCTATCTAACATCTCCTCCCCATCCACCACCCTATCCATCATCCCCTCCCCTCCTCCACCCTAATCCCCTTGTGCGGTCCTCCTTCTAATCCATCTCTGAGGAAGATCATCATCATCATCATCATTTATCCTTGAGAGATTCTCTCTTAGCCTTATCAACTATTGTAGTCTATCTATTTTGAAATAGACCACATACTCAACTGTTATGTCTGCATCCAAAATATATCTCCTAAGATCCTATAGCTAAGGCACCCGAGAATTCAACTTTGCATACACCACATCAATATCTAGACTTGGTCCCCAAAATGGCTACTCCCTGTGAGTCCTAGCAAATATGGTTGACCCTACCAACATCACCTATATCCTACCAAACTATCGCAACACCCATCTTGATAGATGCCTCTTTATAATATAGAGTATCCTCCAAATTAGACACGAGGGCTGAAACACACAAGGCATCTCTGTGTTGTCATCCTCCAATACCTCATAGTCTAGGTATGGTCTCCATATGACTATATCTAAGTCATCCAAAACTTTTTATCAGTTCTCAAGCTTACCTAGCTTGGGTTGGGTCATAATGCCTCCATATAGATGGACATATAGTTGTCCTATTCTCCTAAACCTCATACACATTGATCATGTAATCTTGATGTGCTACCATTCCCGGATATGCAACAACATCAACCCTACTACCAAGCTAGCCCCACCATAGTACACAAATTAATGCTAATCACTATATAGATGAGCCAATAAATATGGCTTCCAAGAAAACCACATCCTATCCATCACCGTATTATCTAGTGTGTGCCCCCATCTAGTTGGAAATCCATGTTATCTCCTTTTAGAACATATTAGTGTCTCGATGACTTCCATTAGTACTAAAGAAAATGGTGCATAGATGACCACCATAAACCTGCAACTCACCTTTTTATCGCATACCTCTAGGTCCTCATCACTAAAGGCATGTCACAAAGAATCCTCTCTTATCATATCATAGACTACATGCTTTGCATAGATGAAAGTCTATAGATTCCACCATACATCCTCCAATGTCACTAACATCTCCTTCATCACTAGGTGGAATGAGCTATGCTCATTGTGTCATGTCTCAGCTAGTGTGGTCAACAGTTTGAGATTAGCCCAAATCTAGGGCATGGATATAGGAATTTTCCACACTCTAGTTGAGCCTAGCATCAAATAATTGACATCAAACAACAATGACCACATCCCCTAAGTTGAAGGATGCCTCTCTCATGACATCATAATATCTAGGTCCTCTTGCAATCAAGCCAATCAATCCATTAATGGTAAAAAAATTATGAAAAATTAGCCAACAACTTGCCAAAAACCTAAATTGAGTCAATTACACAAGTTCACAGCCAATTGCACAATTTATCTAATCAATTGCATAGCGTTATCAATTCTGCAACTTTGTCCTTTAGCTATGTAGATTCCAATTAATCACACAACTTTCTCATTTAATTGCATAATTTTATTAATTATGCAGCTACCCTAATTAGTTGCACAACTCTATTAGTTGTGTAGCCTACTTTCCTATCCTATTTATGAGGCATTTATGACACCCTAGGGACCTAAGGATTAAACACCTCTCCATACTCTATTGGCTTCTTGAATAATCACATTCACTCCAACCGATGATCTGCTACTAGAATACCCAACATTTTTGTTACTACTTGCTCTCTCTTTGTTTTGCGAGTAGGTGCTCTCAAGTGAATAGGATGCAAATGGACATAAATCAACCTCAGCCCTCCTATTTATAGACCCTATAGCTCTAATTCTTTGGTGGCTCGCTATCATAACCTCCCCTAACCTTGCCTTCCCTATCCCGATCCCTCTTTTATCCCCACTTCATCATGTTTCCACATCCTAGCCTATTAGCCTTTTCCCTTCTTCTTGTCATGAGATTGATCAACACTTGTCATTTTTCACCCAATCTATCAATCTATCGAGGGGGCATTTCATCTCCCTAGCACAATTTATTGGTATATTGAGGAACATACCAACTAAATTTTCTTCTTTGAAACAATGTGATAAATTACATTGTATCAAAGATGGGCAAAATGTAGACACCTAAATATGTCTTCACTTAATCAAATAAATATTTTTTATTTATTTAATTATTTTATCATTATTCCTCTATTAGTAAAATAAATATTTTAATTTATTTAATTATTTCATTTGCCTTTCTTTCCTATAGTTAAATAAATATTTACTATTTTTTAACTATTCTATTCCTACCTTCTTCAACTATTATTTAAATAAATAATTTTATTTATCTAATTAATTCATCATCCTCTTCTATCTAATCCTAACCCCCCAACTTGTTTACATGGATCCTAATCTAAATTCATAGTCATATGACAAGTGTCTCCCCTTCACATGTATAGCTTAAGCCCTATCACTCATTCATTTAATACAAGCACCTTTTTTTCTAAATTAGAAAGTCAACCCATCTCTTAATCTCATCCCTTCATTCAAATTAACATCTTAATCCTATTCACTTTCCCTCGCATCTTAATCTCATGCATCCATCTATTTTAACCTCATAATCTTGTTTATTTTCCTTTCACCTCTTAATCATGGTCATTCATATTTTAACCTCTTAATCTAAGCCCTTGATTGTCTTGAAGATTTCTATAAAAGAGGTTTTTTCTCCAATTTTTTAGCTACCTAGTATCTACAGAGATTCATAAAGAGTACTTGCTTATGGCTTCACAGTATCCATTCTATCTATATTGCTTTCTTTATCATATTTGCATCATCAATCAACCACACTTCATTCTTTTATGTCATCTTGGCTAGTGCTTAACGTTGAGAGTGAATTCTATTATTCACAAGGTCTTAAAGGATTGGAGGACAATGGATTCAAGCATATCATGTGTGTGAAGGTATATTTTGTTTATTTTATTTGTATACACTTTATTTAGAGCTCTCTTGGTGTTATTTATTTTCTTGTAGATTTTAGGCTTGTGGTTGGGTTGTTTATGAGTTTACAATATGGTTACATTTCAATATACACAATTACTAATATTAATGCTACCATTTGGTAATATTACCATTTGTCTGCCAGTCAAAAGCATGTCTTTGGTTATTGATGCTTTTTTGTTGGTCCTATAATAACCTTGGCCATGATGTGGGGCTGCCTTGAGGAATCTAGATATGGCAACTTCCCCTATCCTACTTATGTCTAATAAGAGAGGGGTGGCTCTAGGATAGCACAATAGTTTATATTCTCAATTGAATTATGCATACTTCCTTCAAACGTGTGAGTCATTTGTCAAAATACTAAATAACAATGAAATAAATAGTGGTAGAGAAGAAATTAATGTCTAGTGTGAAAAGAGATAGTGCGGTAGTATTCATTTATTTCATGAATGTTGTAAGAAGAGCTAAGTAAAAAATTACAATAAATCATATTTTCAATATTCTTCTAATAAATATTTATGTTAATATTGGAAAACATAAATATTTATGAATCTATGAAGAAGGGAGATACCATTTTTGAGGTGTATGCTTAAAAATAATATTAAATACCATATTAATTTTTTAGATAATCATATTCTTATTAATATATTATTATTTTTCTTTTATATTATATTATCCTATGTTATCTTCGCTTTTTAATTTTATTATTATTATTATATCACATCTTCTCTTACACTATCTTATTATTATAAAAAAGAAAACTTTAACATTTTAGTTTTTTGATAAACACGTTTTCGTGTGTGTATATATGTTACTATTTATTTATATATATTATATTATATGTTATGTTATCTTATATTATTTATATATTATCTAATACAATATTATTTCTAATATAGTATAATAATATAAGTACAATAAATAATATAAATATAAATATAATAAATAATATATTATATTAACTAGTATAATATAATATATGAAGAGTGGTTTAGCCATTGTCAAGATTTTTGTACATTGTCTTTTGATCAATATAAATATGGAGATAGGCTAACATATACTAGCCATTAACATTGTAGAAAATTCAAATCAAATATTAATTCGATTAATTTTTATCAAATGGTTAAGATTATGATTTTAGCTTTGTTGCTATCTATAACAATTTTGAAAACTACTTTTTGAAACCTACTTTGAAACTAGTTTGCAAACCATTAGAAAAATCAACAACAATATAATTTACCAAAGTACAACACTTGTTATTCATTATATTTATATTTATATTATGTTTTGTACTACATAATATATAAATAATATTTATATATAAATTTTTTTTGGTAAGCCTCTACCATAGGGGTAGATCCCATTTCATTGATCACACATAAAAGAGATTACATCTAGTTTGCAAAATACATAAGCCTTTTGCTAAGAACATTAATCCTCTCAATTTGAGAGATGGAGATCAGATCTATGTAAATCCTAACAAAATTAGTGAAAGGAAAAGTGGTTTTCTTGTCCAAAACTTCCTTATACAAACCAAGGGCCTTAGCCACCCTTTGTTTCCTACCCACAACTTATGCCTCAAAGCCATTGCTCCAACTCTGCATACACTAGAAAACTCATATAAAACTAAGCAGCCACTTGGCTTAAAAATAGTATCGGAACGTTCTAGACCAATTCTCCATCCCAAGGCGTTGTCAAAGATATTCCTAATTACTAACTCTAGAGCCGTTTCCCACTACAAAAAATGAATTTGAATCTAATTTTGGAGATTTTTTCTGAAAAAAGGAGACATGGGTAGCTCAAGATAAGGGAAGAGAACTAGTAGTCGTCATAGCTAACTTCATGCACCCACAGATCCTAAATGGTACATCGAATTTTGAATTTTTTTTTTGGTTGTCTTTGTATGCGACTTAACTTCTTAAACCTCTTGATTTGGCTTCTGGGTAGTAACGATCCAATCTCTATGGGTCGTTAAGGTCAAAAAGTGGTCATTTAAAAGTGTCTCCTGATACTTGACCTCTTTTGCGCCAATACCTGCACACCAAAAGGCCAATATCCATTTATAAATTACCTAAAAAGTAATATGTTTTTCACCTTTTTATAAAAAATAATTAACCTCAAAAATTTATCACATGCATATAATTAAAAATATGATGAATATAAAAATGTTTTAAATGGGTGGTCAAAAAACATGTTGATCACCCATAACCCCCTTCCTGCGTAGGTATGGTGGCCCCACGTGGCACGAACTCCCGCTATCTTTTTTGCCCTAAAAAACATAGGGAAATGAAGATTTTTTGTCGCATTTTCTTCACTCGCTATCTTTTTTGCCCTATAAACTTAGGGAAATGAAGTCATTTCTCCGTCGGTGGCCTCTTGTGCAACCTCCTCGTCGGCTTTCTCCCAGGTAACGGTCACACTCTTCCTCCTTGCATATTGGATGTCCAGAGATGGTTTTGCTCCTTCGCAATTGAATTATGCTTTGTGTATTGATGATTTCTTCGTACGTGGTTTAGGGTTTCATTTCAATGCTCTGTTACAGTTTAATAATGCCGAAATCCTGACACAGAATGACAAAACAATTGAATATCTCTTTGTTTACTTCAAAACCCCTTCATTATTTTTCATTTCATTTTTTGGTTGTGCTGTTAAATGGTGTTTCTCTGTTTATAATGCTAAAATCCTCATAGAGAATGGCAAAACAATTGATTATTGTTCATAATTGTTCGAGACCCATTCATTATTTATCATTTCTTTTTATGGGTGCGCTATTAAATGGTGTCTCTTTGTTTATAATCCCGAAATCATTATAGTGAATGCAAAAAAAATTGATTATTGTTCATAATTGTTTGAAACCCCTTCATTATTTATCATTTCCTCTTATGGGTGCACTGTTAAATGGTGTCTCTCTATTTATAATGTCGAAATCATTACAGTGAATGCGAAAAAAAATGATTATTGTTCATAATTTTTCAAAAACCCTTCATTATTTATCATTTCTTTTTATGGGTGCGTTGTTAAATGGCATCTCTCTATTTATAATGCAGAAATCATTACAGTGAATGCGAAAAAAATTGATTATTGTTCATAATTGTTCGAAACCCCTTCATTATTTATCATTTCATTTTATGGGTGCATTGTTAAATAGAGTCTCTCTATTTATAATGTCGAAATTATTATAGTGAATGCGAAAATAATTGATTATTGTTCATAATTGTTTGAAACCCCTTCATTATTTATCATTTCTTTTTATGGGTGCGCTGTTAAATGTTGTCTCTCTGTTTATAATGCCAAAATCATTACAGTGAATGCAAAAAAAAAATATTATTGTTCATAATTGTTCGAAACCCCTTCATTATTTATCATTTCATTTTATGGGTGCGTTGTTAAATAGAGTCACCCTGTTTATAATGTCGAAATCATTACAGTGAATGTGAAAATAATTGATTATTGTTCATAATTGTTTGAAACCCCTTCATTATTTATCATTTATTTTTATGGGTGTGTTGTTAAATGGTGTCTCTCTGTTTATAATACCGAAATCATTACAGTGAATGCAAAAAAAAAAGATTATTGTTCATGTGTGTGTGTCTATATATATATATATATACACACACACACACATATGTATGTGTGTGTGTGTGTGTGTTTGTGATTGTTGACATATAACAACATGCAGTTAATGGGTGCGCTATTAAATGGTGTCTCTCTATTTATAATACCGAAATCATTACAATGAATGCAAAAAAATTTGATTATTGTTCATAATTATTCGAAACCCCTTCATTATTTATCATTTCATTTTATGGGTGCGTTGTTAGATGGTGTCTCTTTGTTTATAATGCCAAAATCATTACAAAGAATGCAAAAACCATTGATTATTGTTCATAATTATTCGAAACCCCTTCATTATTTATCATTACATATATACATATATACACAAATATATGTGTAGGTGTGTGTGTGTGTTATTGTCGACATATAACAACCTTCTCACATACATGTGGCACGAACTCCCGCTATCCTTTTTGCCCTAAAAACTTAGGGAAATGAAGATTTTTTGTGGCATTTTCATTGTTTGCTATGCCTTCAATTTGTTAATATACTCACTGTAAATAATATTATCAGGCATACACTATATTACTTCAATAAATTTCATATGAGAAATACAACAACATCATTCAATCATTAGTCATTTGACAAATGAATCTGCATCTTAATACAATATATGCATCTTAATACCATTTTATTTTGTTCAAAAGATGTTCAATGATGAGTTATAGAAATAGATTTGTTTTTCATCAATTATCTCAATGGCATTAAGGGTTTGATTTCAACGATCTGTCTTTGTATATATATTTATACAAGCACACATGGTAACATTTTTATTTTGTTGAAAGATTTTCAATGATGGAATTGTTCACTATCTAATAGAATATCAGCAATATCTAGTTTTCAATCACATTACAGTTACATTTTTTACTCCTGCATCTCATGCTTTTAGTTTGTCTCCTTGTTATATATAGTTTCAATTTTTGTACCTATATGGTTATTGTCCATATATATGTACACACACAAACACACACACACACACACACACACACATATATATACATGTGTACATGTATGTAAATATACATGTATATGTATATATCTACATGTATATGTATATATATACATGTATATGTATACATGAAGAAACACACACAATAACATAATATGTTCTATAATGATGGTTGTTTCAAGTTCTCTGGCTATATGGTTATTGTCTATATATATTTTTATATGTATATGGACAATAACCATATAGCCACAAAACTTGTTGTAATCAACAACAATTTCCTTATTCAAGTGTGGTCATTTAGATTGGTACACACTGAATAACTAAATTCCTTCTACAGTCAATGTTAAATGTTATAAATCTTTCAATTTAAATTATACTATTTTTAGTAAACCAACATTTCTTTCAATATAGTCACTGTAAATAGTATTAACAACCATATCGGATGTCCAATGATGGTTTATGCTCCTTCATAGCTGCATTATGTTTTGTATATTGACGATATCTTTGTATGCGTTTACAGTTTCATTTCAATGCTCTCTTACAGTTTAATGTGCCTATATGTTTATTTTCCACACACAAACACACATACATATATGGTTATTGTCCACACACACACACACACACACACACACACACACACACACACTCACATATACATGTGTGTGTGTGTGTAGAAGAAAACTGAACAATTTGAAGCAATGGAGGACTGCATATTCAATATGAAATGAATGACTGTTTCCCACAAAAAATCAAATTTGAAAATTGCTAGCTATCACAATTGAATGCATTACACATTCAAATTATATTATAAGACAAAATTTTCCATGTCACTTTCATAACAATCCAATTCATTGCATATTTTTGAGTTCTGCAAATTCCCTTTGCACATTCCTTAGGTAACTATTTGTTTGCAATATGTATGTATGTTATACATATGCATATGGATATGCATATGTATGTATATGTGCATATGTGCAATTCTATGTACATGTGCATATGTATGTAGGTGGATATGCATATGTATGTACTTATGCATTTGAATATATATATGTATGAATGTGTAAAGATTGTATGCATGTTGTCAAATGTTAAAGATGGTCAAAAAGTTGTTCTGCATTCAATAATGTATGGATGATTTGTTGTTACAATGTTACGCTACCCTTGATTATTACTATTTTTTACATGCGTGCTAGAGCATCAAAGGAAGAACCATACTTGTGGAAGATCATCATATCAATGTAGATGTGTTTATTAACACACTTCAATTCTTTGGAGATTATGCCTTTAATGCTTACAGTTTATATTAATTTGTGTAGATATCTTAGGTAGTTATGCATTTCTTATTAAATGTGTTTCTTAACACACTTTAGTTTGTTCTGCATTTTATTGTGACTGTTATGACAGGCAATGATCTAGGAGTCACTATGTTGAAGACAACAAGCATTACTCTTAGGTAAAGTCGATATGACTTTACTTTGGTAATGATCTAGTAGAAAATGCAATTTGTGAATTGTTTATGTTTCAATTTCTGAATTATTTTTGTTTCAATTTGTTTAAATTCCTCACTTAGTTCATATGTTTCAATCTTCTCTTTGTTGGACCTGTACTTTCGCAATGATCTAGTAGACAATGCAATTTTTGATTTGTTTATGTTTCAATTTGTGAATTGTTTATGTTTCAATTTCTAAATTGTTTGTGTTTCAATTTGTTTAAATTCCTCACTTAGTTCATATGTTTCAATCTTCTCTTTGTTGGACCTGTACTTTTGCAATGATTTTATTAGACCATGCAATTTCTGATTTGTTTATGTTTCAATTTGTGAATTGTTTATGTTTCAATTTCTGAATTGTTTGTGTTTCAATTTGTTTAAATTCCTCACTTAGTTCATATGTTTCAATCTTCTCTTTGTTGGACCTGTACTTTTGCAATGATCTAGTAGATAATACAATTTTTTATTTATTTATGTTTCAATTTGTGAATTGTTTATGTTTAAATTTCTGAATTATTTGTGTTTCAATTTGTTTAAATTCCTCACTTAGTTCATATTGATCAAAAGGAAGTGCCTTATTTGAGAAAAAAATCAAACAAAGAATTGTTTTATAATGCCTTAAAAGATATTTTGTTAGATACTGCCAACAAGGAAAACTTGGCAGCTAACAAGATATCTTGTAAGGTAGTAGAAAATAGTTCTTTGTCTAGTGCCTTTTTACAAATAGGACACTTCCTTTTATCATTTCAATGCAATGACCTAGTAGACATACTCGACACTGCAATTTATATATGATGATTGCAATTTGAATACTTATAAGTGTTCAAATTTCTCACTATCAAAAGAGGACATATCAGTGGCATCTGAATAATCAGATGCCATTGATATGGCCTTTTTGATAGTGAGAAATTTGAACATTTATGTGGCCTTTTTTGATAGTAAGAAATATATGAGATCAGTTCAACTGATATATGAGAAATATGACATCACAAAAAACAAACATATGAGATTTACAACAACACCATCAATTCATTGGAATATCCATCTGAGATATCTGAAAACAATAGAGTTTTGATCACATTACAAAATATGGCAGTATGACATTCTATAATCACATCACAGTTATATCGAAACTCAAAATCTTCTCTTCGAAGGGCTCACAAAATATAATTCATCAGACTCGATCAATTATCCATATGGGTATTAAATGGAGGAGGTGTCACAAATCCAACCCCAACGGACTATGGCCTACTAGGGTCTGGCCCAACAACATTGTATTCTTGGCTGGGAGGTGTTTGTAAGAAACTTTCTATTTGAGCAAGGAATGCCTAGTTTACACCTGAAGTAAATTGCATGGTGTCTGAGGATCCAGATGCAGTCCCAACTTACATAGTATTAATAGTTGCAAAGGCTAGGGACAAGAGGTTCATCATTTCCATGAGAATTGGGTGTCGGATGGGTAGTGGTTTTGCGACTGTGGCCACATCTTTCATCCTCTTTGCATGCTTGGTTGCCTTTTCAACTTTCATCATCTCCTTTTCAAGCTTTGCTTATGCATCTTTCTTTGCCTTGTCTTGTCTTCGAATGAACTTGTCTTGGGAATACTGCAATTTTTTGGCCTATTTTTCCACCCTCATAGCCTCCTTTTCTATCGCTTCTGCTTCACATTGTGTCTTCCTTTATCTCATTTGTTCTTTCTTTCGTTCTACCAATTCCTCATCTCTTTTCCTTTCAGCCTCTTTATCTTTTTCCCTTTGAATGTACTCATCAGATGTCAAGATTTGTGACTGGCTACTAAGATGTAGCACCCCTTTCCTACCTCCACGTGAAGATTGATTCATTCTCTGTACTGGAAGTCTTAAAAATCTTATGATTTGCCTTAGCACTTGCTGCCCATCCTCTTGTGTGCATGGCACAAACTTAGGTTCGTCTTCACAATTAGCACCATCTTGTTGCTCCCAGTTGACTGCATTGGTGAAGTAATGTATCACATCTGCTGGATCAATTTCTGGCAGACTTGGCATGGAAAGGGTTACATCATCACAATTGGCTACTTCTTGGGTCCACTTTGGTATGTCAACTTGTGTTGGCAAAGACATGCATACTGATGTACTTTCAAAACCCTCATTTGGCTAGCTATTTTGTGGGGGCAGACCTGCTTCGGTAGTTTGTGGTGTCAAACTTGTACCCTCAACCGTTGCTTGTGTTCCACTATGGCACTCTACAAAATCTTGAATGTCTTCCTCATTAAAACCAGCCAACCGCAAGCAAGCTTTCATTGCCATATACTCTGGTTCTTCATCCCTTGAAGTGGAATCATGTTTTGTTCCAACAGTTGGTTGCATATCAACTACAACCTCAAATGCCTCGCTTGGTCTCATATCATTCTATAATGCGTTTCAATTAAGTGGCCAAATCCCTGTCCTACGAAAGCCATTGATTATATTAGCCGGTGTCAATGCTTGGGCAAAGGCCTTGCTTGCAAGAGTTGCCAACTCTTCCCTTCCAATTTCAATTTGTGGGAACTCTGACATCCATATACTCCTTTGTTGTTTGAAATAATTCTTGAAAGGTGAGAATACAGAGACATCAAGTGGCTGCAATTTGTGGCTTGTATGAGCCGGAAGGGTTTCCAAATCTATACCTATCCGCCTTGCTTCTTCAATTGACTTGAAGGCTACATGGATGCCATGACCATCAAAGATCAGTAGGGCCCTACGTGAGGGTGAAACTCCACCAGGGACTGAACATGCAAAATGTTCCAACCAATTTAAGAACAACTCCTTTGTCATCCATGCATGTTCTTGGACTGCCATGCATGCTCCTGGCTTGCAGTTTGTAATGTAGTTTTGGATATGCCTCTTAGATTTGAACAAATAAAATCCAGGAATGTTGAAACCATATACACTAACACATGCCAAAATAGTGATCCACTCTCTACTCTTCAAAATTAGGTGTGGTACACACCTCTGGCCCAATTTGTCTATCACTCTCATTCCACAATTCCTCCCAACTTGCACACCAGTCTCATCACAATTACAAATCTGACTGCTACCATAGTGATTGAGGTTGTACATTACCTCCAAGTTGTCATAGAAAGAGGAAAAGATAGAAGTTTGAAACATAATAGCCCTATCAGAGTCCACTCCTTCTATTGTTCTCATCGTCAAATCAGGGTGCCTTCGTCTAAAACCTGCCCACTGTGACATCCCTGGCATCCCATTTTTGAATAGATTGGGCCTATTCTCGATAATTTGGGCAACAGTTGATTGAAGTTGACTAATTTGGAGATCGTGACCAATTTCAACCATGTCTTTGCACCATTGGACAACTTCATCCTCCTCTGCTGATAAAATGGTGCGTGGACCCCTCACAATCGTGGTTGTGGTTCCCATTAGCCATGCCCTCAAAGAGGTAATGGGGATACCATACTTGATTGATGTGTCTCTAAGAGGCATGTGCTTGTCTTCTATGCATGATATTGCTTCTTTCATGTCAGATATGCTCCATTTTGGTTTGGGAACCTTTAAGGCCACCTGTACTTGTGGTGTCTCTGGAATAGGATTACAATTTGCAGTAGGATGGTCATGTACAGCAGCAGTTTCCACATTAGTTTCATTGTTAGGTGAATGGTCATCTACATCAGGAGTCACTTGGTCTTCATTTTGGACAAAACTATCTTCATCAGGGAAGTGCACCCCATGAGTGACTCTAACTGTTCGACGTCTAATAGACTTGTTTCCTTTTCTACCTCATGCCATTATGTTCAGTGAACCTACAATGATAAGGTACCCATGATAAAATGCAATTGTGTGTGCCTATATAAATATCAAAGACATATGATTGAAATGAAACCCTCAATGCCATTGAGATAAATGATGAAAAACAAATATATTTCTGTAACTCATCATTGAACATCTTTGAAAAAAACAAAATGGTACTGTGTCTCTATTTGTGTATGCATGATAATATAGACAATAACCATGTAGCCAGAGAACTCAAAAAAGCCATGCAAGAGTTCAGTATGTAATTGTGATGTGATTGAAAATTGGATATTGTTGATCTAATCTATTAGATAGTGAACAATTACATCATTGAACATGTTTCAACAAAAAAAAATGGTGTTGTGTGTGTGTCTATACACACACACACACACACACATAGGTACATAACTTGAAACATTATATAACAAGGAGAGAAATTAGAAGCATGAGATGCATGAGTGGAAGATGTAACTATGATGTGATTAAAAAGTGGATATTGTTGATATAGTATTAAGATGCAGATTCATTTCTCAAATGAGTAAATGGTTGAATGATGTTGATGTATTTCTCATATGAAATTTATTGGAAGTAATATATGGTATGCCTAATAATATTATTTACAGTGAGTATATTAACAAATTGAAGGCAAAGCAAACAATGAAAATGCCACAAAAAATCTTCATTTCCATAAGTTTTTAGGGAAAAAAAGAAAGCGGGAGTTCGTGCAATGTGGGCCCATAACGTGTCCGTGGGAAGGCTGTTATGGGTGTTCAACATATTTTTTGACCACCCATTTTAAATTTTATAATAAAAGTTGTCTGGCCTGGTGTGTGTGTGTGTGTGTGTGTGTGTGTGTGTGTGTGTGTGTGTGTGTGTGTGTGTGTGTGTGTGTGTGTGTGTGTGTGTGTGTGTTTGTGTTTGTGTGTGTGTGTGTGTGTGTGTGTGTGTGCGTGTGTGTGTGTGTGTAACCATATAGCCAATATATAGTCACTGTAAGTAATAGTATCAAGCATACACATTATTGTAATGATAAATAATGAAGGGGTTTCGAATAATTATGAACAATAATCAATTTTTTTTGCATTCTCTGTAATGATTTTGGCATTATAAACAGAGAGACACCATTTAACAGCCCACCCACAAAATGAAATGATAAATAATTAAGGGGTTTAGAAGAAAACGAAGAGATATTCAATTGTTTTGCCATTCTTTGTGAGGATTTTGGCATTATTAAACTATAAGAGAGCATTGAAATGAAACTGTAAACTGCATACAAAGAAATCATCAATAGACAAAGCATAATACAACTACGAAGGAGGTAAACCATCATTGGACATCCAATATGGTTGTTAATATTATTTACAGTGACTATAGTAAAAGAAATGTTGGTTTATTGAAAACAGTATAATTTCAATTGAAAGATTTATAGCATTTAACGTTGATTACACATAGGGGATTTAGTTATTTTGTGTGTACCAACCTGAATGTGCGCCCTTGAGTAAAGAATATGCAGAGGGTATTTGCAAAGCTTAGGAATGTGCAATGAATTGGATTGTAGTGAAAGTGAAATAGAAAATTTTGTCTTATAATATACTTCGAATGTGCAATGCATTCGATTGTGGTAGCTAGCTATTTTCAAATTTGATTTTTTGTGGGAAACAGTCGGTCGTCATATTAAATATGCAGTCCTCCATTGCTTTGAATTGTTCAATTTTCTTCCATGCTTTGAATGAAACTTGATTTTTTTAATTGAATTTTATGCAAATTCTTGGATATTGGGGAGTCTTACAGCAGTTGTTGCAAATGCAGGTACCAAATGGAGATCCATTTAATGCATGGAGTTGTGAAGTGATATTTTGAAGAATGTACACTTGAGTGACTAAGAAATCTAAAATTGATTGTTTTTATGTCATGTAATGCATCAATAGTTGTGTATATGTAATTGTAATTGGAGTACATTTGTACTTTTAAGCCATTTGCATAAAGTGGCAAATGTAAACATTAAGTTTAAAAAAAAATAAAAATGTTTATTATTTGTGCAAGATGTTTTGTATTAAAATAGGAAATGTACCAGTAGTTGTTTATTTTTTTTACTCTTTTGTTTTCAACTACTAATTCATTTGTGAACATGTATTGGTGTTAAAATAGATATTTACTGATATTTTTTTATTTATGTACTGACAATTTTTTTTTTATGTTTTGCGGGGTCAACATGGTATTAAGGTGATGGTTATTGGAACTATTTCAGCTATTGGTACTCTTCCCCTACACCTTACGTACTATCCTCTCCCCGAGTTTTGTCATTGTCATAGTCCTTCAAGGAGATCTCTATGATATCCATATGCATATCATCTCCTTGTCCAAATCTACACTCAAATTTGCCAACCTGTCTGCAAGTCGATTGACTTCTCTATACACATGTGAGAATGACACACTTTACATTTGGATAGAAAGATCTTTGATAATTTTCAACCATTTTTTAAGTTTTTAATTATGTACTTCCTCTTTGTAAACCATATTAATGCAAATCATAGAGTCTCCTTCCACATCCACATTTTTTATTGACTCCCGCCTTCAGGAGTACACTTTCATGCCAACACAATTTCCTTGGCCAATCTGAGGAATCAAATATGGACTGAATTTGATATCCCACTCTCACCAAATATTCTCCAAATTTCGATCCTCCAAAAAACTTCATCTAATATTATATATTATGTTATTTATTTTTATATTGTATTATAATATATATTAAATCAATATAGTATATAATTTGATTAATTTGTTATAAAGTATTAATATAAATATAATATATATTTTCTAATAGTAGATTTGATTTGATTTTTTACACGTATTTGAAATTCCTCTAGCACCAAACCCTAGCTTGCCACACAATGAAGGATTAAATTTGTGGTTCCCAGTTTGTATGGCATCAAGTCTATAGAGGTCAATGGTGATTTCGACAATGTGCCCCTTGTGCACGAGTCTTGCCCTAGTCCACATAGGGACTTACAATTTTTTAATGAAGCCAACACAGCTTCAAGGTGATTCTATTGCATGTTGTCCCAAATGCTTTGGGAAGCAACATTCGGTCCATATCTCATAATTCCTCTCAAATAGAAAACCCTTTTTCTTCAAGCTAGATTGGGATCCCAGACAACTTACTTCATTTTAGATGCATTGTCATGGTTCTTGAGATTCGTTTGGGCACCTTGATATGTGATAGAGAATATTTTTCGCAGAATCACACTCTCGTCAATAGATTCATGAAGATATGGCCAAAGTAATGTGACCTTCACTCCTTGATTTCATAATACTAGAAAGATGGTATGCAAGAAGAAATCAGTATTTACCTAGGCCACATAGAGGGTTTTTTATCCTCCAATTTGAGTCCTTTGAGGATAAAGAGATGGTGTTAAATATAGATCCTTGGTTCTTCAATGGAGTTTTCTTGTGCATGAAACCCTAGGTCGCCTCCTTTGATCCAAGGATTGAGACTTTTTTTGCTGCATTTATCAAGGTGTTTTTACCTTACTTGCCTAAACATTTATGTGAAATAGAGAGTCTCCAAGCCATTGGTAATGGCATGGGTAATTATCATTGAATTCCAAAAGAAAAAAATAATTATGCTAGTTCTACATGTGCTCATCTTTGTGTCAAAATCGATCTTTCCAAGGGTCTCCCAATAGAAATTTCTCTAAAAGTGGGCAACAAGTGTTGGAGTCTACCAGTTGATTATGAAAAAAATCCATTCAGGTATAGGAGATTCTTTTCTACTAACCACTTTACACAAAAATGTTAGAGTTCACTTTCCCAAGCTCAAATAGGAGATGCCTTGTGTAGTAAACCCACTTGGCGGAATGGGACTGAATCACACCATTATTTTATTTCCTCTAGGTGGCCAAAATGATTTGCTTTCTTCCCAGGCTCTTGCATAAGAATTCTCAGTGTCAAAGTTTTCTCCTCCACTCAATATATATAACCAATCCATTGATGATTCACATAAATTTTCTCTTAATATTGATGTTCCTGAGCCTACTCTAATCAAATCAAGAAAATATTCCATTGACACAACAAGTTCTAAGGTTCACTTTTGACTTTTGGGAATGTTCCTAAGGGTGATGAAGGTTGTTCCAAAGGAAAAATTAGTCAAAATCGGGAGTCTTCCCCTTAATCCAAAAATGATTGAACAAAAGTAAAGCAAAAGAAGACCCTCTCTCAAACACCCAAGCATCACATGACATTAAGATGAACAAATAAAGGGAAAATATATGACTTTGATCCACACCCACTCACAAACATTTAATGTTGATGCACACCTATTTATGGGTTGATGCAAATTTTTATTATTATTATTTATCTATATAGATAGGATTGGACCCCTTGTCCATAGTTTTCCTATATGTATGTATGTACATACATATATGTATATGTATATGTATATGTACATATGTGTGTGTGTATAATTAATAGTAGATTTCAAAACCTTTCATTTCCATCAATAGTAAACAAAGACAAAACCGCAATCTTAATCACCTAGTAAATGCTAACCAAGCTAAATATTTGATTCAACTTGATCATAATTTTAACCACTTGGTAACTATGTCAAGCTATCTCCGTCATTGTATTCAAGACAAAAGAATTCACAAAAATCTAACTTGGTGTGGGACCCCTATGGAAGGTGATCAAGTTATTCAATTTTTTTAATTTTTTTTGATATAGTATACATTATATTATATTATTTAATATATAGCATATATTATGTAATATTAGCTATATATTATAATTAGTTATGAATTATATATTTTTAATAACTAAGTCAGCTTTGAAGGTTGTTCCCCTTTTATATTGATAATAGAAAAATATTAACTTTTTGCAGCAAAGGAGTGCCTAGAAAGTTCACGATTCATACCATTTATACAAAATTCCAAGGATCTCCTAAAAGTGGTGAACATGTCTACAATGGGCAACCAAAATGTTGCATAGTCACTACATCTGTTAGGAAATGCAAAAAATATCAAAGTCTTATCCTCACCCAACCAGCCATACCTTCACCTACCTCAAAGTTCTCCACAAGGGAAAAGGCCCAATTTACATGTTTTGGATTGGTTGCATTAGTGATAGTATTCATAAATTTTACAACTTGACATGCCCTTGCCCTGCATTTTTTTACATTATCACTGAAATCCTGGAATAGTGAGTGAATGAGGATTTTTACCACTCTTCTCACAATAGATTTCTCCTCACCCAAGTTTAGAAACACCATAATGAGCTAAGAGGAGGCAATAGTATTCACCTTGTATTAAACCACATCAAGTAGGAAAGTGTGTGATGAAAAATGTGTGCAAAATACAAAGGGATAAAAATCAAGCTAATCAACCAACATACACGAAACATCATACACCTCAAGATTAGAATGATAAAATCAAGATGGAACTAAAATAATAATGCAAGACAAACCAAAATTCCCACTTCGGTTTGATTATTCCTTGATTTTATGTGTGCTCGATGACGTCTTCGGATGCTCGATATTGCCCCATTATTATTGCTAAAAATGATAATAGATGATGATGAAATGTGACTGAGTAATGATTTTCTTAGAGTAACAGTGTTGTTGGATAAAGGTGGATGAAATGCTTAGAAAAAGATGGGGGTTAAATAGGAGATGAGAGGAGAGGAAGAGGATGAGAGGATGCAACACAAGTGGCTCAGGGGGAAGAGACAAGTGTCCCAAATGAGGGACACATATCTTGGGAAGAGATGACCTATGTCCTTGAGGACACATGTCTAACCACCCAAAAAATAGGATATTTTTTAATATTTGGAAAATATGGGGGAATGTGCACACATGTAGGTTACGAGGGAGGGTTGGTTTGAAAGTATAGGGTTGACTAGAAAAAAAGGGTAAGGATAGGGGGTAGGTTAGATGGGGGTTAGGCTAGGTTGGGTTAGGTGGTTAAAAGTTGGGAGGCATGTGTCCTAAATAGGATATTTGAATTTAAATAATTCAAATAAAAGGGGGAAGAGGAGAGAATTAATTAATTCATGGATCGGAAAAGGGATTAATTAATTGATTAGGAATTAATTAATAAAAGGGAATGGGAGGTGGTATTAATTAACTAGGAATTAATTAATGGGATAGGATTAAAGGCTAATGAATTAAATTAAATAAAGTAAATTTATTTTATTTAATAGAAGAAGGGCTAAAAGGGATTTAATTATTTAAATGGTATTAGATTATCCATTAATTAATCAAAAAAGGCTATATCATAATTAATAGAATTAATTAGCTAGAAGGGAAGAATGCTAATTATTTAATTTAAAAGCATTCAGGATAATAAATTTAATTAATTAGATTAATCAAATTTTAGGTGTCTACATTTTGCCTCTCTTCATGGTGGCACTAGAATAGTGTTAGTGCAAAGAAAAATAAAACACCTGCAACTCAAAGAAGAGGGGGCGAAGTAAAAATGCCTCAGAATTGAATGATGAAAGGATGAAGGATGAGGGAAGGGGTGCCCCCTTGAGAGGGTGCATGGGGAACAAAGCTCGGGTGGCGTCTCAAAAGAAAACCTTCCCTAGGGAACAAGCAAGAAAGGGACAAGAAACAAAAGCAAGTGGTGAAAATAACATCCTAAAAAGAGACCCTATGAAAAAGATATGCTAAAAAAGGTCAGGGAGGGTCAGGGACATTGAAAAGAAGCATATGGGCACCTTATATACTAAAAAATGGCTAGAAGAGGGCTCATTTGCGCGCGTTGATTGTGAGAATTGTGATCTCTAAGAGAGATTTTCATTGTTTTTAGTGCATTTCTGAGCTCATTATGTGTGGGGATGAGATGGATGATCAAGTGAGACCGAGACACTGGGTGGACATGGTACGCAACATGAGGCAACAACGAGTGCCAAAAAATAAGGTAGGCCCCTAAAACTCATCTTGTGTTTTCATTTCGCTTATGTTTTGAACATTTATGGCACTATGAGACACATTCCTATCAAATCGTGGTCGACGGGTTCATGGTAGGATATCATGGGAATGTGATCTCGTGATAGCAGGTTTGCACAACGAGGGCAGGAATGAAAAGGGATCACGGGTTCGTGATTTCGCCATAGCGGGTTCACGATCCTGCTAGGGGGGTGGGTTGGGAGAAAAATAATTACGGGAAAGCGATCTCACTATGCCAGGTTTGCTTAGAAAGTGGCGAGAACGCGTTCCCACCAAAGTAGAGCCAGTGAGTTTGCGAAGCCGCCGGTCAGAGGGAGGGAAAAACAAAAAGAGGGAAGAAAAGGACAAAGTGAATTGCCAAAAAGGTGAGCAGAATGGGCAAGCAAGTAGGAAAGAGGTCCAAGAAATTGACAAGTTGTTGTTTAATGTGCAGTGGAGTATGGATGTACTTATCAGCTGGGAGAGACAGTTGGTTGTCTTGAGACTTGATGTGGAGTGTCATCGATTGGGCATGGATTGATGCGATTGTATTGGGATACGTGGGGCAGATGCCCCATATTAGATCACATATGACCATGCTCATAGCATTGATTGAGCGATGGAGGAGCGAGACAATGACATTCCACCTACCAATGGGAGATATCACAGTGACTGTAGAGGATGTGTGTTGGATTTACAACTACCAATATGAGGAATTCAGGGCATTACTAAGAGAGTTGATTACGCAGAGGCCATGAGACTATTGGTGGGTGCAGATGTCCCTTTACACCATGGATAGTTATTATTGGCGCAAGAACCACCTACAAGGAGGAGTTACTTCTTTGTATGCACCTTGGTTAGTGGATATATATTACAAGATTGTGAAGGCAGGTCAATTGTACTTGGTATGATCCCAGTTGTGATAGAAGTGATCGATGATGGATGACCTATGACATGGGGTACCTTGGTGTTGGTGGAGTTGTACATAGGTATGGGTGTGGGAGTACATTGTTGTCACACTACCAGTTGACAAACAAGATAGGGATCTAGCGCAACTCATGGTATTCAACTAGGGTGGTGGTCTCAGATATGAGGTCACAGATGACATTGATCATTGGAGAGTGACCTTTGATAGGCTAACAGTGGAGGAGATCACATGGAGACCATATATGGTGATCATAGCATGGCCTGAGGATTTGAGGAACATCCCATATATGACCACTATAGGGTATATTATTGGCTGATGGGAGTATGTGATCAAGATCTATCGACTGAGCAAGGTGTAGAGATAGTTTGGTTGAGTATAGGGAGTACTCGAGGCACCACATAGATTTTGATAGGTGAATCGTGAGAGGGTAGAAGAGTTCAGACCCTCACTACAAGATAGGGTAGGCATTATTGATGGGTGGAACCAGTTATCTCCAACATAGTGGGATTCACAAGGCAGACCGACAGATGTAGGGGTGACAACAACTTATGAGGCGTGGTGGGTAGAGGTCAGACATCGAACATTTGGAAGGGTAGAATTGGCACCCCTCAGTGTCAGGAGGGTACATATCTGAACTAGAGGAGGGAGGGTTAGATAGTATCAGCTAGCTTGTCGGTCAGCAAAGAGGGTGGCAGAGGTAGTGACCCAAATGAGGTTTCGGTCTACGATAGGGAGTTAGGGACAGAGGAGAGGGAGGAGAGGAGAGAGAGGAGGGTAAAGATGGCACAAAGGGAGGGGATGGAGTAGAGTCCATGGAGGTAGATCCACCAGTACATGGGTCTACTTCAATATAGGACAAAACACAAGGTTGAGGCAAGAAATCATTGAGGTCGATACCCACCAGGAGGGCTAGGAGAGAGGAAAGGGGAGAGGGATCAGTAGTGCCTCCAGATCCAACAACATAGATCTGATCTCTCGAGGAGGTAGTAACTAGAGTAGAACATAGGTTGCAGGAGGTCACTGCAGAGAGAGATATTCTACGCAAAGGGAGGGATGCAGTAGAGGGAGCCAAGGCACAACTGCAGGCTGAGAGGGATAGGCTCCTCTAGGAGAGGGATGCAACACTGGAAGCCAAGGATTTTGTGGAGCATACATGATGGAGGATAGAGGATACAATTTCTAGATACCAACAAGAAAGGGATAAGGCCCAAAGACAGGCAGGGGGCAGTGGAGGAGGATCATAGATACTATCTAGGATGTTAGAGAGACATATGGCAGAGATAGAGGCTTTATCTCATCAGGAAGGGTGGTACAGGGCTCATTACGGGAGTGCAGTACCAGTAGACCAGAAGAAGCAGTACATTGCACCTCTGAGGGCCACGGTAGCCAATTCATCATGATATGGGGGATCTGGCAGGGGGACAAGTGCAGGGAGATCCAACTATAGTATAGGTGGATCAAGCAAGAGGACCCGCACAAAGGGTAGTACAGGATCAATATCAGGGTCAACACAATGATCCCAAGGACAAGGACAAAGACAGGATCTAACTCAATCATCCTAGAGCATTTTGAGAGGCTTGATGCAGATGAGGCAGAGAAGCATTCTTTTTGATGTACCATATATCAGACTGAGATGTGTATTATATTCATTATATTCATTATGGGAACCCCATATAGTTTTTATGAGCATGCGAGGTGATCATCATTCATTTGTATATTGTATGTATTATATTATTTGATTAGATACAACAAATGATGTACATATGTAGCTAGATGTACATTTATTTTTGGCATACATTTGAGACCTTGATGATATATGATACACACTCTATTTTGGTCCATAGATATGGTACTTTCATGTGTTTTATGATGTATGGATGATTTATGACTTATGGATGCATGATATGAGCCTAACATGTTTGTGATGCAGGATGTGATGATTGATATATGTTTTATTTATGCCATGTATGATAATATATGATGCGATGTGATATGTTATATGTGATGTATGACATGATCTATTATGCAGGATGTGATGGTGTATGCAGACATGATGTGACATTATGATATGTGATGTGATATTATATATGGATATATGTGCTAACCCATATGTGATGCAAGATGAGATGTGTTTACGTGTGTTTTGACACACTCACCAATAGCCAGGTAATTTATGTAAACACTCACCACCTCTCCTAAAAAGTAATAAGTTCCAAAAAACTAACTACTCCAAGGTCTCTATAGTTGGGTTTTGACAATGATGGGTAGCTCGATGGTTGATGCGGTTGTACCTATGAAGGGACCTTCTGGTTAAATGAATCCCAATAAATTTCAATAACTTTACTTTTTTTTGTATTTTACGGTTTAAGATTCTCTTTCAAAATAAACTGCAAAGATAGGGAAAAAAGAAAATAACAATGAAAATAATTCAATAACAAATTAATGAGCTACTTAGTAAATACCCTGCAATCCAAAAATCATCAATATCATCCATATAAACATTCAATAACGGACCTTCAATAAACCTGCAAAGTCAGGAACCTCACAAATTCATGGAAAGAGCATCATCACAATATCATCTATCCTAGTAATTCTCATACACCACTTATGTGCGCAGTATGATTCATAAAGCAATAAACATAAGACCAGAAGCAGTTGCTGATTTCAAACAATAGACATTACCAGATTGCAAAGAACAAATTAATAGCACACACGCATAGATTAGGCAATCTATAAGCTGCTTCTTGTATTAAATTCAAAGAATGTATGACAAAAAATAATCTAAAATCTCTAAGTGGGCCTCAAATCATCAATTTGTGGACCCTTACAAATGAATCAAACTCCTCAATTTATACAGTTTCTTGTCCTACCTTCTAGAAAATAAAACTACCTAAATTAAGAACTAAAAAGCAAAGAGTCACAGTTGACATGCAAGTCTCTGCCATAGACTCCAGTTAACTATTACGAATCTGGACTCAAAGAGCACTACGAAAATGGTGTTGCATGAGCCAAGATTTCATAGTCATGCAAAAGTTTGCTCAAAACTAAAGTGTAAGTTGGAGGTAGAGTTGAAGCCCTAGTGTGGTGTCATGCAAAACTCCTTCAAAATGTCATGCTATCATTAGCAACTATATGTTTATCTTTCACTTCTTTTTATAGGTCTTGTAATTGTTAATGATACATGCAATCACTTCAACAGGAGGATCAACAACATGTTTAATGATAAACTTGTACTTCCTCAAAATCTCCTCTGCATTCTTTCTTCTGCCTTCCAACTCTTCTATTATTTATGCAGCCTGTTGACATTGAGTTATCAAATATGTATACCTGTCCATCAACGCAACATCAAACTGAGCAGGAGCTGCAAAATGTTGTGCCTCATATACATCCCACTGGTGAAGTACCTGGTCCTCCTCCATATGTCCAGCACTAATTATATTAAGCTAAAAAACTCCTAACAATTGCCTTACAAACTTCTCGTACTTCTCTACCACACTAAGAAGGGGAGACTGAATACATGTTATATCCTTCCCATATTGTTGAAGCATTTCAATCTTCAACTCCAAAATGTATATGTAGGACTGTAAATTTTTACAACTATCTCCGCCTAAGAGGTCTTGTCTAACTATAACCTCTTCCCCAAGATTCAAAACTTTATTCAAAATTTGAAATTGTTTGCCAAAAAAGTTAAGCTTTTGCTCCCACTATTGAAAACAAGAAGCTAACGCTCCTCCGACTTGCATGGCCTTTACATATTCCCTCATGGTATTTTGCAAGAATATTCTAATTTTAGAGGCATTTATTTGTGCCCATACCTTTGTTGTGGATGCCACCTATCTCGCCTCAACCAGTGCCTTTATATCTCCTTCTGGGAGTGATGAGGTTGAAGGTAGGTTATCATCTATACATGTATCTAAAGGCTTACCCATCTGTACCAACAACCGCTTATATTGTTCCAGTTGTGCCTTGACCTCTGAATGGGATATGTGCTCCTTTTCTATTCAGCCCCTGATGACACTAGTTGCAATTTTTAATGTATCTAGCTCTCCCCAATTGGTCTATTTACCCAATTTGACTTGTAAAACCTGGTATTTTGGGGAGTCTTGACCTTCAGCTTGTGTTGGAATTGCTACATCAGCAATCACTTCACTAGACACATGTCCTTGACAAATGATGCATTGTCTTTGCTCTCTTTGTTTTCCATGGTTCTTTAGTGATGGCCTCCTATAATGTAACCTTGAAAATTTTCCTGCTCGAGCCCGCTACCCAAACAACATAAGAAGTGAAGAAGATTTTTTTGTTTTATGCACATCTACCAATTTCCTGTGTATATTTTCTGATAAGATCTGAGCCCAATCGAAATATTTCTTGCCAATCAGAGCAGTAGTCATGTAATGAAACATCCATGGGTGGAAGTGACGACAATCTGTCTTGTCGAAGGCCTTGCTTAGCATAATAATCAGGTCATGTTGTGGCTATTTGAAATCTGCCCTTAGGATGTCATTGGCTTTTAATCCTATTTTCCTTTCCTTCTCGAGCCAACTTTCATTCATATGCCTTTTGCTTGAAGTAACATCCGCATCCCATACTTTGGTGGCTTCTTCCTTGGTTGTTAACAACATCTCTTCCTCTCTTGAGGGAACACCAAACACATATCCCAGCAAATCAACAGATAAATCTATTGTTGTCCTTCCTTGGGCATCGATGTACTTCCTAGTGTCTGCATTGTAGAAGTGTGCCATGGTCATAATGAATTTGGGGGCTTGGATGGATTGAGGAAAAATAGTTGCTTCTACCGGCCCTGATCTCTTGATCCTCCTGTAAGGAGCCTTTAGCCTTGGTTTATCCAATTGTGTTACAATGTCTTCTAATTCAACATGTCCTACCTTTGTATCAGTTACCCATTTGATTTGATCATCCAATTTTGAAACATAAACCTGCCTCTGATAATGGTACTTCATGGTTGTGGGGAGTCTATCAAATTCCTTGCCTTTCTTGCTAGAAGTTGGGTCCATCTAATTTTTCTGATCTACAAGAAAGAACCACAAATTATCCTATCACATCATCAAATATATCTATTATATTACCCACTTTGGGACTCTACAACTCTGGGATTCCAGGGTGGGAAAACTCTTTCTCAAATAAATGACCTCAGAACTTTGGGCTTCCGAGGTTCCGAGGTGAGGATGGGCTAAAAACATGACCCAGAACTTTGGGGTTCCAAAGTTCTGGGGTGGACCAAAATAGTGGAACCCGGGACTCTAGGGTTCCGGGGTAAGACAAGGCTAAAAAAATAAACCCAAAACTCCAAGGTTCCAGGGTTCCAGGTGGACTAAGTGTGCAACTCATTCGAGACTTTGAGGACCCGAAGTCCCGGGGTAGTTCAAATAATGGCCTAAAAGATGCTCTGGAACTCTAGGACTCTAGGGTTCCGAGTTAAAACAATGGCCTAAGATGAAAGAACTTTGGAACTCCAGGGTCTCGGGGTTCCGAGGTTAGGTGTAGTTCATCCATTGGTCAAAAGGGATGGTCTGAAACTCCGAGGATCCGGGGTGAAAGCACAATCCAAAAAAGATCAACCTCGGGACTCCGGGGTTCTGGGGTTCTAAGGTGGAAACAACTAGTGAGCTTGGAACTCTGGGGTTTTGGGGTTCTAGGGTTGGAAAACCCTAAGGGATGTGGGAATAAAATGAACAAGAAAAATGAGAAAACAAAAAAAATCAAATCTAAGCTAAAAGAACTAAAAGATCTAAACTAGAAAACACAAAGAGGGCAAAGAAATCCACCAACTTGATGGAAGAAATCCCTTGAAAACTTAGTGATATGGAGGTGCAGAGTCGGGAGGCAGAGCAAGGAAATTGGAAAACTTGAATACACAAATGAGCTCAAAAGAGTTCATTTTCCTCTATTTATACCCCCGATATTCCATCCGTACAGTTGACTTAAACATGACCTCAGGAGTCTGGGGTTCCGGACTTCCGAGGTGAAACTCAAAAAAGCTAAAAACCACAAACAGACCTTAGGACTCCAAGGTTCCGAGGTCTGAACAAGAAGGGGCACCTTGGGACTCCGGGGTTCCGAAATGACTAACAACAAAACATGAAGAACTTGGAATTCCAGGACTCTGGACTCCCGAGGCTTCAACAACAAAAAGAGACAAGGCACAACTTCGAGATTCTGGGGTTCCGAGGTTGTGACAAACACAAGAAACAAAAACCTACCTCGAAACTCTGGGGCTCCGGGGTTTCGAGGTCAAAACACAACAAAAAAAAAGTGCCTACCTCAGGACTCCGGGGTTTCGGGGTAGGACTTCAAAAATAGGAAAAGGACACCTTAGGACTCCGAGGTTCCAGAGTTCTGAAGTGTCAAGGTAGAAACTAAAAAACAAAGCTACAAAAAGCAAAAAAGAGGGACCCATATTTTCAAGACAAGGAAACTAATGGAGTTAGGTATGCAGGGCATAACAAGATGGATATTGTAATGCATGTGGAAAATGTATTATGTGCTAGCCCATATGTGATGCAAGATGAGATGAATAATTCAATGCATGTAGAAAATGTATGATATATATGGATTATGTGCTAACCCATATCTGATGCAAGATGAGATGGATGATGCAATTTATGTGTAAAATGTATGATATATATGGATTATATGCTAACCCATATGTGATGCAGGATGAGATGGATAATGTAATTCATTTGAAAAATGTATTATGTATATGGATTATGTGCTAACCCATATGAGATGTAGGATGAGATGGATAATCCTCAAGGAGGACCAATCCAGAATGGCGAGAAGAAGAATTGGGATAGGGGACACATGTGCACATTCCAGAGAGAACGAGTGAAAGAAGTGAAAGAGGGATGAATGAAATACAATGGAGATGAAGATCATAGAGTGTGAGCATCCATGTGAGATAGGATGCCATGCAGTGAGAACTTATTTTGATTTAGCAATGTCTGTGAGTAACCAAGGTATGAAGAACCAAGGTGGAATTTCACATCCAATGCATGGACTGACACATATAAACAAACACGCACACTGGGCTAGAATCACACAGAGTTACAAAGACTCTGCAGGAAATGATGCTAGAACAACCACAAGAAGAAGACATTCCCTATTGTAACATGAGATAGCAAAGGCCTCATGAGGGTAGAAAAAGGGACACAACAACCAGAAACAAAAAGCAACAAGATCACATCCTGAGCCTTGTCATTCCTAGCGCACCATAATATAAAAGATCGTGGCAACCAAGAGGAAACAAGACTCAAGAATCTTTGAAAGATAAACAAAGATAAAAAAGAATCCAAAACCAACACAAGTGTCACAGATGTCTTTTGTCAAAAGGATGACGGACCGATGAGGATTGACGATGTTGTTTGACTAGAGGAAGGATACATCCTACATAGACGAATGGTAGATTATTGCTAGGGTGAGAATGATATATCTTGAAGCAACAAACGGATGATGAATTGGATGATTCAAGGGCTGACAAAAAGACCTGGGAATCACATGAGGATCAAAATACTAAAAGATCTATTGAAGAACCAGCTCAGAGGATATGATCTCGACAAGCGGGACACAAACAAGCCTATGTACAACAACAAACATATATACAAGGCAACTTATAGATAGTGAACCCGATGCACAAAGAACCAAGAAGGAGAGGGTATTTACAAATACTATGTTCAAACAAAGTGAATGGAGGTGAGGGAATGCGGGTACCATGGGATATCACACTGAAAAGAGATGAATGCGATGGAAATGCAGATGGGGCGGGTAACAACGGATACCGTGCCATGGAAAGGTGGATGCAAGAATTGAAAGCTAATGGAACTGTTGTAAGGTTTTCACTAGATGTACATGTCCAAGACACCACCAGAAGTGGTTTTTGCCAAAGGATGAATTTATTTTTCTTTACTATTTTTGCTTTTCTTTTTTAGCTTTTCTTATTTTTTTGGTATTTTCTCATTTTTGAAAAATTAGGTACACTACCACAGACTAGGCATAGAATATTTTTAGGTGTAGGACTTTTTGGGGATCATTAAGAGGTTCCCCTACTAGAGTTGATAACTGATATGCCCCTGAACTATATTTTGCTATGACCACAAATGGACTGAGCCAATTAGCTTCAAACTTTCCTTTCTTTTCTCGATCTTGTTGATTTCTGGGGTATTCTTTGAGGACTAAATCCCCTCTTTTGATATTGCCTCTTAAGGTGGATCTGATATACTTGCAAATGATCATAGGCTTCCTTAAGTTGTTCATCAAGGAATCAAGCTGAGTCAACCTTGTCACTATGTAGTCTTCATAAAAAACAAACTCTTTCAAGGATATGCATAGCGATGTCAATTTGACCTCAATTGGTAAGACCACTTATGCACCATATGCAAGGGAATAGGGAGTAGCTCCAGTAGGAGTTTGGATGCTGGTGAGATAGGCCCATAAGGTAGGATTAAGATGGCGGTGCTAGTCATGACTAGTTTCATTGACAACATTTTTGAGGATACAAAGCAGGGTTTTATTAGGTGCCTCCACTTGGTCATTCCCTTGGGGGTAATATGGTGTACACCAACAATGTTGGATATGGAATGTGGAGCACAAATCATGCATATGTTGGTTTTTAAATGGAGTTCCATTATCTATGATGATGGTAGAGGGGACTCCATAATGACAAATGATGTGGTATAGGATGAACTTGGACACTTGGACACCAATAGTGAGGGTGACGGGAATGGCTTCCACCCACTTGGTGAAATACTCTATTGTAGTAATGATAAACTTGTGTCCATCTGAGGAAGAAGGATGGATCTATCCAATGAGGTTGAGACCCCAAGTAGAGAATGGCCATGGTATTGTGATGGACTGCAAATCTTGAGCTAAAACATGGATCAAATAACTGTGTCGCTGACAAGGAACACACTTCTTAACAAACTCACAACAGTCATGTTCCATGGTGGGCCGGTAATATCCCACTCTTAAAAGATGTTTAACAAGAACATATCCACTCTTGTGAGTGCCAAAAGTATTGGTATGCACTTCTTTCATTGCAATATCAACTTCATTCAAATCTAAACATCTAGAAATGATGTCATGATAGCCCTGACGATATAGGTTGTCTCCTATGAGGGTGAATCGGGCACAACGGTGAATAAGATTTCAGCGGTTATTGTGGGAAATATTTTGTGGAAGGGTACCATCTTTAAGATAGGCATGGATATCATGGTACCAAGGTGATTAGCGGCCAACAATATTACACACCATTTTCATATGTGATGTCTCAAAAGCTAGTTGTAGGATTTGTTCAACTAAAAATTCATACCTAGAACTATCTGAACCAATATCCAGGAGGGATACAATGGTGGCCATTGCATCTACTGCTTTATTCTGAGCCCGAGGAATTTGATCAAATATGACACTGTAAAATTTTTGCTTGAGGTCACTAACCATCCTTTTGTAGGGCATGAGCTTGTCATCTTTAGTTTGGTATTTGTCATTGATTTGATGAATGACAAGATTCAAATCTCCATAAACCAGGGATCTATTATGTTCCACTGAATGGTTGTCTTCAAACCAATGATCTGTCCTTCATACTCAACTATATTGTTGGTACATGGGAAGGCCAACTTGAATAATTTGGGTATAAGGTCACCTTGAGGAGTGACAAATAGGAAACCCACCCCACTCCTTTTTGTATATGAGAACCATCAAAATAAATTTTCCATGGGAGTGGTTGAGCAACTAAACATACATACTCATCAAGAAATTTCGTAACTAACGGATTGACATTGAGCAATAACATGTCCTTTGATGGATTTCCAATCAATATATTGGATGTCGAACTCACTGAGCAACATAACCCACTTGACCATGCATCGTGTTAGAGTAGTTTTTGAAAGCGGGTATTTGAGAGGGTCGATCTTACAAATGAGTTGCACAATATGATTTAGAATGTAATGTTGTAGTTTTTGAGAATAGAAAATGACAGCTAGGCATGATTTTTCCATTGGAGGATAATTAATCTTGTAGCCTACTAGTGTCCAACTGATGTAATATACTGCTCTTTCCTTACCTTGATCATCATGTTGGGAAAGGAGTGCCCCTAAAGCCATTGAAGTAACTGAAATGTATTAAAGTAGTGGACGACCCGGGATGGGTTTCATTAACACTGCCCAGGATGAACCAAATATTATTTAATTTTATCAAATGTCTATTGACATTTGGAATACCATCTAAATTCAACACCCTTTCTAAGAAAATGTGTGAAAGGTTGACACTTGTCTACTAGTTGTGCAATTAATCTTTGAACAAATTGTAATTTTCCTTGTAGATTGTGCAAATTCCTCAATGTTCTGGAGGGAGGCATCTCCATGATTGCTTTGACCTTTTTGGGATCAACCTCAATACCTTGTTTGGAAACTACAAAGCCTAGGAGTTTACCTGATGTAACCCCAAAGACACACTTTTTGGGATTAAGCCACCTTTTATATTTGGCCAGATGCTCAAAAACCAACTCTAGGATAGCAAGATATTCTACTTGTGTCTTTGACTTTACTAGGATGTCGTCTACATAATCTTCCATCACTGTGTGCATGAGGTCATGAAATATTATTGTCATAGCATCTTGATATGTGGTGCCTACATTCTTAAGACCAAAGGGAATGACTTGATAACAGAATGTTCCCCATGGTGTGGTAAAAAAAAATTAATCCTGATCTTCTTCAGCTATCCGAATTTTATTATAACTTGAAAATCCATCCATTGTAAGATCAACAAGTATTTTGATGTTGGGAATTGGAAAATCAACTTTGGGACATGCCTTATTGAGGTGTCTAAAATATGTGCATACTCTGATTGCCCTAGACGGTTTAGAAATTAATACCATATTGGAGACCCATTCAGAATAATTGATCAGGCGGATGAATTTTCCTTCTAGGAGCTTATGTTTAACCAGTTTGGTGTCGGGATCAACTGCAAGATGATGTACTACTAATTCTAGATCCAAGCCAAGCATGTTTGCATAAGACCGTGCAAAGTTAACAATCCATCTATGGAGGATGTCAGATAACACTTTGAGTTCTTCTGCAGATAGAGAAGCAGCCAAATGAGTGATGTGTGGATTGTTTCATTGTGCCCAAAATTATCTCATTGGTCTAATCTATGAGTATGGGTGACCTTTCAAGAACATAATCATTGGTGAGGGGAAGAAGAGAATATTCATCCTCTGGTGCCTCCAGGGGGTTTTCCCCAGAAGATAAACCCTTTATTTTTACTATTTTTGAGTCGAGAGGTGCCTCAAAGAGGTTTTTACCTCTTTTTCACTTTTGTGGTTAAGGATTCCTTCTTCCCCGAAGTAACCTTAAGGATCTATCATGTAGACTGTATTCTGGTTAGGATGATGATATGGTGTAGGCTCAATTGCCCCAAGAAATTGTAGGAGCATTGTATCATCTTGGAATGTCTCTAGATGTGCAACAGTTTGACCCCAATTAATGAGCTTAGGATAGAAAAAGGGAAGGTTAATGAGAAGGACAGATATGTCAAATAGGTTGGATGTGCCAAAGGTTGAGGAACTATCTATATCGTTGTCTGCTTGTTTGAAAACCTCCTAAAGTATGTCATCGATACCGATTGAAACATTTTCATTATATTTGGTAGTGCCAACCGCACTTGAGGCTTCCCAAGAGGGACACCCAAAACCAAGCCCTTGGTGATTCGTATAAGGAATGGGATCAAAAGGTCTTTTGATGCCTTGTTCTTCTTGGCATGAGGCGAGTGTCATTATCTATAGGGGCATCCTTATAAAGCCATTGATTGATGTCTCTTTTTATGACCTCATGGTTAATTTCTCCTTGAGCTTGCAATGTGGTAGAGCCACATTGTCGAACACAGGTTCTTTCTTTTTTTGTCCTTTAATAGGTTATCCATGAGGATGTGGATCTGGAGGTAATGTACCTATTGTGAATGTGCCTTAAAGGGAGTATTCACCACAACCAACATCATTGACCTTGAGCTGGGAAAAGGAAGAAGAGATAGAAGTTTTCTCTTTTGTAGTAGTTAATATGGTATCAAGGTCAATATATGAGGATGATGTAGTGGCAGATGCAGTTCCACTATTGATTCCTAGGCAATGATGGAAATATGGAGATGAAGCCTCGAGTGTATGCTAGTACTCAAAGGGTTGAGCATCACCACAAATAGTGATCTTGCATCATTGAAATGGAAATTTGAGGCACTGGTGATATGTGGAAGGGATTGCCTACATGGCATGAATCCATGGGCGGTCGAGGAGGATGTTAAATGGAAACTCAAGATCAACGACATGGCACAATGTGCTTTGTGTTACCAGGCCCACCTAGATTTGGAGATTGATCATCTCGACTGAACTTCTCTTAGAATTATCATAAGCCTTGATGGTGATGGATTTATTATGCATATCCCCGACAGTGTACCCCACTTGAGTAACAAATTTCAATGTGCAGAGGTTTAGGGAAGAACAATTATCATTCAGAACTTGCTTCACTTTATGTCATTTCATGATAGATTCAATGTTCAAAGGACAGATATGATCAGGATCTTGGATCATAGCATCAGATTGGGTGAAGATAAGATGGTATGTAGAGGACAAATAGGCCATCATATCTTGGAACTGAGTGGGATCGATGTTACTAGGAACACGAGCTTCCTGCAATGTACGTATGAGAATCTCTTGATGGGTATGTGAGTTTTTTAGAAAACCTAGGATGGAAATCTATGTAGGAGTTTTCCCTAAATTCTCAAGGATGTTGTACTGCATAGGTACTGACACTACAGGGGTGACATTGGATGTATATGCTCTAAGGAATGACATGCGATCCCTTCGTAGTTACTGTGCATTGGGTGTTGGCTCGCTTAAAATGAATCATGTTGACGTGATCATCAACTTAAGAAATATATCCTATGGTAGGACCATAATGGAACGACACATTGTTATAGTTGATGTTATTAGTTTTACAACTCTAATTCACATTAGACGTACTTGCTTTCCCCTAATGCTTAGGAAGAGCATCTTTATACATGCCTATATTGGCATTGGGTGACTTTCCCGTGGTGGGGTCGACAATAATCTTACCTTGATCAATGTGGTTCTGAACCAAGTGTTTTAATTTCGTGCATTTATTCATATTGTGACCCTTGATACAGTGGTAGGCGTAGTACTCATTTTTCTTGTACTAATCAGGTTTAGGCATGGATTCATCAAATGGTTGTGTCTGGGGATATACAATCATATTATGTTGCTCCATACATTTAAAGATAACATCTAATAGTTTAGCCATGGGAATGAACTAGCATCGAGGATGATTGCTACTTGTTTGGCGTGGAGGAGCCTAAGATACCGTGATTGTATTAGTCCTATTGTCTTGCTTATTTGGTGTTTGCACTAGTGAAGTAATTATGTATGCCTACGACGATGGGTTATTGTACATTGGCGAGGGTGGTGGCTTTGCGGCTACAATCATTTGCACTATCTTGTAATCAGTGACCCTATCTCTAACAATATTTTGTTTGTGTTCCAATACCATTGTCTATCATTACCATGCTTTTCAGGATACTCTTTATAGAGCTTGATGATTCCTTCGTCAATTAAAGCTTGCTCGATAGATGGTCCTTTGGACATGATATCCTTAAATGTACTTATTCAATTCAGTCGAATATGATATACAAGATTTGTGTGGAGATTGTTGATGAAAATTGAGACCATTGAATATCAAGTATGGTACATGGGAGATGACCGATAAGGTCTCTCTATCTTTGGACATAATCGAGCAAGCTCTTGCCACCTTTCTGCTTAGTCTAACATAGGCTGAGCATAGAGATGTCATTTTGTATGTTATAATGATATTGGGCTATGAAACACTTAGATAATTCGGCAAAGGTTGTGATGACACCGAATGGCAGTTTGGAGAACCATTCCAACATGGAACCGTCGAGACTCTTGGGGAATAACCATAGGAGATAATTATCACACCACAATACCTCCTAACAAGACATGAAAAACTCTTTAACATGATGACGTGAATCTCCTTTCCCTTTTTATTTTTAAAATTTTGGCATTTCAAAGTGTTTTGGGAATGGTGTAGCTATAATAGACTTGTCGAACGGGTAGGGATAGAGTTCTTCAAACTTGAAGACCTATTCAGAGCTACTTTATTGTAATGTTTTGAGAGTGGATTTCATTTCTTCCCACTCAATATTGATTGGGAAGGAATTAGGAGATGGTGTAGGTGATTGATATCATGATACCTCGTATGACATTTGTTGAGAATATGGATAGCCTTGTTGATGTGGTGGGTTCTGATAATTTGTTATATTTTGATGGCTAGGAACATTTTGTTGACCAAACAATTGTTGTTGGTATTGGGGTATCTACGAATAAGTTTGTTTTGGGGTGCTAAGTAGTTGTTGATATTGCATATTCTAAAATTGTTGAATTTGTGGCATGTTACCTTGTGGATAACTGCCCCCTGTGTAATTGGGATACACATTAGATTGGATATTACTTGCTAGGGGATTTTGACCCATACTACTCTGTACTTGATGAATGTTCATGACTATGTTGGATGTAGGTGGTTCTTGCAAGTGATTGAATCATGGTTGCAAAACAATAGGTTGTGATTCCATTTGGGGTTGATATTGGGGGGCATTGACAACTTATGGTGTTGATTGAAAAGGTGGAGTCACAAATGGTAATTACATCGATTAGACTAGTGGGGTTATTGATGATAACGACATTGTGTAAGTCATGCTTCCAGCTATAGTCTACATGCCAGATGAGGGTGGATAATTGGGCATCCTGAAAGTCCAAGTTTATGCTTGTGTAGAGAACATGTTGATAGGTTGAGATACCGGATTAGTGAAAGGTGTGACCTACATCACGCTTGATGCATGGCCATCTGAATCTTTAGTGGTAGTGAGGTGGGGAGTTGTGTGGACAACACATTAATGGAGCATTGTAAACATTGCCTCCTAAAGATAAGGGACTTTGTCACTTATCTTAAAATGGTTGATAATATCATGTGAGGACATTCATAGGTACTTTCCTAAGTAGTGTGGACATGTCAATTTGTGATGACATTGGCATGGGTAATTGGGTTTTTTGTTGAGGTAATTCTTGTTAACTTGCAGTTACAGGTGTATCAGGCGACCATGTTATTAAAAATGAGATTTTTGCGAGCTTCAATGATTTCATCGATCATTTGGGCATTATCTACATTAGCTAAGAATTGGTCGACCAAATTGATTTAGGCATCTCTGTCCTCTGGTTGATTGACCATGGTGTCATAAAAGATGACAAGAGGAAAAGTATTGTAAGTGATGGGAACATTTTTTATCATGATGGGACTGACACTGGAGTCAAGGTTTTGTTGTGGGTCTGAAAATCCTAACCCTAATTGAGATGATTGTTCCATAGCCTATCTAGATCTGGACCGAGTAGTGATGAGCATGAACTGCACAAGACAAAATGATTGCAAATGATGAGATCGAGAGACTGCATTGACTGATTGATTTGATCAAATGGAGAAGAAATGATGACCTAAAAAATGATTGAATATTGTTTGATGAGAAACAATGCACAAGGATAGTTTAGGAGGATACACCAAAACAAAAAAACCCAATAAGGTAAAGCATTGTGGATTGAACCTATGGCTCAAGGTGATAAGATCACAATGAATTATGAGATGACAACCTTGGAACATGATATAGTCCAAGGAAAGATGATAACTATTGTGAAAGGGATACAAATCATCTGATCAAGACCAAGACCAATGGAAACACCAAGGGAATGGAAAGACCTAGATCTACGAACAAAAGATGAATGAGACAGAAGAGTGATATGATGCAAGATCAGCTCAAACAGGACAACTAACAGCTTTACGATGCAAGTCAGCCAACAAAATGAATCAAACGTGCTATGAAAAGGACTATCTTGACAGCCAAACAAACCTATGATAAGCCTGACAGAATTCCAATAGCGTGACAACACTCTAGAAACCAAACTCATTAGGACAAGTACAAAACACTAAAAGGTCTAATAAATTCTATCATGATGCTAACATAATTTCAGTAGCGTGAAAACACTCTAATCAAAAAATCACTAGGACTAGTAACCAATGTTAAAGATCTAATAATTCTAATGTGATGTAGACAAAATTTTGACAGTGTGACAACACTAGAATAAAAAAAAATCACTATGACTAGCAACCAATGCTAAAGATCTAATAATTCTAACATGATATGGACAAAATTTCTACAGCATGACAACACTAGAATCAAAATCACTAGGACTAGCAAACAACATAAAAGATTAAGGAAATGCAATGAGGTGCGATGCAATTTTGATAGCACAACTAGACTAAAACAACAAACCCGCCATAGGACAGAGAAAACCCGTCATACTAGACCACAAACCCGCTATAAAAAACTAGAAGATTAACTTGACTAAAAACTTTGGTAGCATAACAACAGTAAAAAGCAAACCCACTGAAATAGGCAGCAAAACCGCTAGACGAGACTACAAACCCGCTAAAAATGGACTGCAAAGATAGGACCGAGACTAACAGTGCAAACCCGCCATGATAGAGAGAAAACCCGTGAGTTTAAGATGCAAATTCACGATATTATAGAATGAAAGTGACTGTGCTAGTATGTCACTCCTAGCTCAAATTTGGCAATATTCTTGCCATAACAAACTGTAAATCCTCTATAGTAGACTACAAACTCACTAGACTGATGTGTTGACAAAAGACTTCGACACCAAACACATCAAGCATGTAAGAATGACTCCAAATTCAATAAACATTCAAGTATTTCCAAGGATAGTCAAATGACAGTATTTGTTGAATCCCCTAGCTCAAAATACATAATTCAACTAGATAGATAGAAGCTTGGTAGCAGTAGCTCCACCATCGGCACACACTTCTCGGGCATGCCAAGCTTTGAATTCCAAGGGTAATCACATCCCAAGGAATCTCTATCTCAATTTGAGGAGTACATGAGGGGTGTCTTTGACATGTACGTATCACAATGCCTGAATCAACAAATAGAAGGATTTGGGCTACTAAAACAATTTGGTTCGTAGTGGGAGAGCTTTCAGGGTAATCGAGTGGTTATACATGTGGTGGCTAGCTCATTTAAGAGATATCCCAGCCTTTAGAATACATGTTTTTACGCATATATTATACAAGCACTAGGGGATATTGACTTTCATCAAGACCACGAAGGTATTTGCATGGCGATACTATGGGAAACCATTGGTATAACATAGTGGCACTTGTTGATTTATAGATTTCGTTAAAATCAAGGAAATTTATATAGTGGACCAAAAGAAAGTACCGCTTGGGTTGTTCTCTCCTCACCCGACCTTATAGGATACTCGAGGGGACAAACCCTGTTATCTATAAAATAAAATCGAGCATCGCTAATACTTTTCTCTTGCACCTAGGACCACGAGAGCCAAGGGAGAGGATAGTGTGTGTTAGTAGTAGGACCACTCTACACGTACACAAATGTGCCAAGCACAAAAGACATGGGGTTCATTTCCTTTATGAAATTGAAGTGTGCTTAATTAACATAAGAAACATATGTTAATATAAAAGAAATAAAGGAAAGCAAATTTGTTTCAACGAAACCTCTCTTAGTGATCCTACAAAGAAAGCGTTAATGTTTGCAAATTTTGGGGTCTTCTACTCGCTTGATTGACTACACAAATGTTAGCGAAATCACATCAAGACACAAAATACTAGCAGAATAGTCGAAATTAGATTTAAAAATATTTTGGAAATTGACAATAATTTTTTCAGACTGCGAACCCACTTATACATAGTACAAACCCGCTAGAACATGAATATGAAATGCAAAACTCGTGACTTCAAACATCAAACCCGCTACTTTAGACTTCAAACCTACTATTTCATGTAACAAACCTAATTTTTTTATGACTATTAAAATGCAGATTTAAAATGCAATATGTTATGACAATGAAACCGCTATTTCACAGTACAAACCCACTAGTTCAAGAATATACAGAATTTTTAAAAAGCAAGAAATTAAGCAACTAAAATATCTGTAAATGATATTAGTTCATTCCCGCCATTTTAAAGAGAAACCCTACTATTTCATGTGACAAACCCGCTACACTATTTGAAAAACTTCAAAAAGCATTTACAACAATCCCAAAAGTAAAATTTCAAAATTTTACCTTTTGTACAACTAGAGGAATGAGAACCTGCCATTTTTTATAGCGAACTTGTCACTTCTAGAAGTGAACCTGTCATTTTTGAAAAATGTCGAGATCAATAAAATAGACCCCCACCAATTCAAAATTCATGTATCCTGCAAGTACTCAAAATCTGTTAAAAAGACACTCAAACAACAAAAACGTGAGAAATGACTTGTGAAGTGGGTCTCACCGGGCATGCCAGAAAATGTACAATGAAAAATGTGTGTAAAATACAAAGGGGTAAAAAGCTATCTAATTAACAAACATGCACGAAACATCATACACCTCAAGATTAGAATGATAAAATCAAAATGAAACTAAAATAGCAATGCAATGCAAACCAGAATGCCCGCTTCGATTTGATTATTCCTCGATTTTTTGTATGCTTGATTATGTCTTCAGATGCTCGATATTGCTCCATGATTATTGCTACAAATGATAATGAATGTGTTGGATATTAGAGTTGTTGGAATGTTTTTTTGTCATTGACGTCAACATATTCTTGTGTTTCTTGTGCTTTAGTGTTTCAGAGAGTTGGTTTAGTTGCAGATATGTTGATGCGGCTAAATGGGTTTTGAGATACTTATCTCTAGATGATTCAGTATGAGTTTTAGTGTTCTGAAAGGTGATTTGATCAATTTATGTGATCTGGTGTGATGATTAATTTTTCTATTGGTTTTGTATGGCAGATTTGTGATTTCTCATTTGTATTGCTCCGGAATTTATTCTTTATGTTGTGCAGATTTTGGAGAGTGTTTGGGATGTTCATGTGTGTCCTTAGTTCGAGTCGTTCATGATTTATGTTGGTCAATAAGTTATGTTGGTGTTCTTGAGCTCTGGAAGGGAAATGATGATGATTCTAGTTATTTGAGTTGTTGTGGTTGTTGTGAAGGAATTCAGGTTGCTTGTTGATGTTCTTCAATCATGTGCTATGCATTTTGGTGGTAAGAATTGATTGTGGTGTGTGTTATTGAATATTATATTGGTCTTGTAGTATTCTTCGTGTTATATGACTTTCTGGGCGACCCATTGGTTCTTGCGTGTTGCAAATGACCTTGGCGAGATATTCGGTGGTGTTGCATGTTCAAGATTTTGATTTGGGTTCATGTTATGTCCTTGCTGACAATGTACTGGCCTACATATTGATTTATCTATCATGTGATGTAATTTTGTAATTAGGTCTTATGTGTTGAGCCGACCTTGAGGTTAAGATTGATTATTTGTATAGATAAGTATTGTAAACATGTACGATGCATGTTTTTGGTTGTGTCTACATTCTTGTAAAGTTTTGTATGTGCAAACAAGCAAATTTATCTTTTAGAAGTGTGTAGGTGAGTAGAGAAGTGTTGCGGTGTAGACTGTGTGCTTAACCGGAACTGTGATCAGGCATTTGGAGATGTTATTCTTTTAGTTCATGTAATCCAGATTGTTATCCGATCTTTGTAAGGCAGTGAGCCTTCCCAGGGTTGTATCCCTTTGTTGTTTTTGAGTAGTGAGCTCTAGGCAGTGTGCTTGAATGCATGTGCATTCCCCATTGTAATATTTACACATACTACTACAAAGTAGTGGCATATTGTGGGTAGGTTCCCACCGTGGTTTTTCCCTTAATTGGGTTCTCCACGTCAAAAGTTTATGTGTTATGTGTGTTGTTGGTGTGGTGTCATCTTTGTTATTGTTGTGATCTGAAGGTTGAGGTTAATCTGTTTAAATTTTGTGAAAACTGATTCACCCCCCCCCCCCCCTCTCAGTTTTCTTGCATTGTTTTTTCCAACAATTGTTATCAGAGCTAGATCCTCTAGAAGAATCTTAACCGCTTGAGGAGATCTCGGATGGCAATTGTTGTTTTCAAGGAGAGTTCAAGATTTGATGGAACTAATTACACTATATGGAAGGACCGGATGGAGTGTCACTTGAAGTGCCTTGGAGAATATTATTGGAAGATCACAAAAAATGTCTACAATGTTCCTCAGAATGGTCCTATTACTGCACCTGAGCTCAAGGACGTTGAACATAATATAAGAGCTAAAGAAGCATTGTTGAGTGCCCTAACTGATGCAGGGATGACTAATGTGATGGGATTATAGACTGCTCATGAGATTTGGGAAATCATAGAGACCTTGTATGAAGGAGATAAACATGTCAAAGTTGCTAAATTGTAGAGCTATTGATGAGATCCGGACTGTAACAACTGTGACAAGAAACATGTTGGTTGGTAAGCTTGTTGCTTTTGAATTGAGCAAACTTGGTGAATCACATGGCAAAGATGAGACTGCATTTAAATTTATTGTATATGAGAAGCAGAAGTATGATTCAGGAGAGAGTTAAAGTAGGGTTTCCAAATATGAAAGGGAAATGAGAGAGATGGAAGAACAGAAAAGATAATATGAAGATCTTGAAGCACTTATTTCTACAACATTGCCTAAGGGAGCTGGTAAGTATGAAGGGAAGTTACCTTTGAAAAAAAATTCATACATTAAGATAGGTCATTTTGCTTCTAGGTGTCCTGAAAGAGAAGAAAGAGTGTCATTTTGCTGATGAAGTTGTGACAGATGATGAGTTTGAGAAAGGGATTTAGAAGATGAATTTGTGTTCATTGCTATTAGCGAAGATGATCAGGTACCTGCTGATTCTACAAGCTGCATAGTTGAAGAGAAAGCCTTGGCTGCTAAGATTGAAGAGAAAGATGAATGGATGATTGACAATGGTTGTTCAAATCACATGACATGTAATAAAGGTAAATTTGTGAATATGGAGAAGTATGATGGTGGTGTAATGAGATTTGGAGACAACAAAGCTTATGTAATCCATGGTAGAGGTTTTGTTCTCTTGATGGTAAGTGTAGACACCTAAAATTGTCCTGTCTAATTAAATAAATATCTTTATTTATTTAATTATTTTAGCCTAATTCTTCTATTAATTAAATAAATCTTTATTTATTTAATTAATTCATTTATCCTCTTGTAGCCTTATTTCTCATTTAAATAAATATATTTATTTATTTATATTATCCTTTTTTAAATTAAATAAACGCTCTTATTTATTTAATTGATCCCACTTCTTCTATTAATTAAATAAATCTTTATTTATTTAATTAATTCATTAGCCTTTTCCACCTATGACACATTTCATTCATCTCTTAATTCCTACACTACCTACCCTCTCATTATTTTCTCATTTCCTCTACCTACCCTCTAATCCTAGCCGACCATTTATCTTTTACACTTCTCAATCTTATCCCTCCATTTCTTATAGTGTCTTCTATATAAGAGGATGCTTCCTTCATTATCAACCCTAATTAGCTAACTCCCCAACTACGCTTTTGAACATTCATATGCGATCAAGCCTACTTGCAACCACATTTATGTTCTTTGTTGAGCTCTTGTGCACACATAAAATTTGAGAGCAAATATATCAAGCAAGATCAATGGAGATAGGAAGAATGGAGATCCAAACCCTATTGGACATGTGATGGTATAATCTTTGTGATTTTATTTGGTTTGCAGTGTCTTAGGTAATCTTCATATGTTATGGTGGATCTTTGTTGTTGTTAGGCTAGGGTTTTGTGGTTGAATCTATTTAGTCTTTCAATATTGTTATTTCCATTTTTACCATAAACATTTTGGCACGCCCGGTGGGACTCTTGTCCCTTTTGTATTTAACATCTTTTGTTGCAGATTTTGTGTTTTTGAAGTTGCAGATCTGACATTTTTGACAAACTTTTGGCATTTCCACGTCTGCGCATCTTGGAACCACATTTTTGCTTTTTTGTTGCATTTGTGACCTCCGTAATCACATCTGTGTTCGGCATTATTTTATCTTATTTTGTAGATCGCAGGGTTGCATCTTTGTTTTCAAACCACGTCTATGTTCGGAAGTCGCGTCTTTGTTATCTAGGCGTGTCTGCAAAGGATTTAGGCGCGTTTGTGATTTTCTGTCACGTCTGTGTTAGGTTTAATCGCATCTATGTTTTAGATCTTGCATTTTTAGTTTTTGATCTAGTTTTGAGGCTTTATTTCATCATTTGGATTTCAAATATGGTTTATTTCAGGCTGACACCTTGTGATCTAGCTAACAAAATTGGTACAACTTGTCTTGGAAGCGTATCATCTTGTCAAAGGCCCCTATTTCACAGAGTCTTTTGGATCTAAAAATGTACCTAACTTGTGTGCTTGCAGGAGGGGTATTGTTGCAAAACTACTAACAAATATTTGTTGCAGAACTTTGGCAAGGGTTTTTGATCTTTATTTTGTGCCTTTTTTTCATAGACTAGCAAACACTTCAATTGGTGAACTAAAATTGAACCAGTGTCTTTTGTGTCTTGAGCAATAGGCTCTTTTTGTTTAATCTCTAGAGGGCCTGTCTCCTCGTGTGGTCATTAGGACTACTAGTGAGGAGAGAATGACCCAAGTGGTAGCAAGGAAAACCCACCTCTTCTGAACCACTATAAATAACTGTATCCATGGTGAAAGCCATGGGTAACGTGTGTTGATTAGTTCATACCGACACTATGTCTCCCCATAAACTTGTTTGATCAAATTTATTGGATCAGTTGTAGGGCGTAACCCCTACCAGCTGGGAGCCTTATGTATTTGTAGAGCTGAAAGTGTCGTATGTATGGCCACATGAGTGGATGCCCTTACTAGCACCTTTTTGTTTTAGAAAGACAAAATCCTTCTAGTTGTTGGGGCAAGAGGTCGAACCCCTGGAGTAGCCCACACACATACGGTTCTTAGTAGAGATACAAATTTTGCCATGGAGATTTTTTATGGGGACTGATGCTTGGCTGCCCCAGAGAAGTGAGTGCCGAGGGTGGAGCTAGTGGGGTCAAGCATCTAAGTATCCGCTCTGAATAGCGTAGCCTCGGGGGAAACCCCATGTGAGATCAACAACTATTGTCCTGGCCAACCATAAGAATTGTGCTTGTCTTATTTTAAACATTCAAACATTCAAGATCAAACATCAAAACATTGTGTCTTTTGTGTCTTCAAGTGTATGCAAAACATTTTTACATCAAACAACACACTTTTCTTTGAGTCATTTTGAGTCTAAACACTTACAAACATTGAGTCTTCATCAACATTGTGTCCTCTTGTCACAAAAAATAGTCAAACAAACTCAGATTTGGTCACAACAAACAACTTCACAAATTGGAAAAATTGCACTCAGTTTCCAGAAATGCGTCTGTGTCTGACAGAAACACATTTGTGTCATTTAGCCGTGTTTGTGAAGTACAGAAACGCATCTGTGCTATCCTAAAGAAAATTGCATTCACAAAATCTCAGAAATGCGTATGTGCAGTTTTCAACCACATCTGTGTCATTTAACAGCATCTGTGAAGTATACAGGCACATCTGTGTTCAGAATTGGAAAAATTTATAGCAAACGAGAGCAGTTAGTTTCAGACTTATTGAGCTTCCTAGGTTATCCCTCCAGGTTTTCATCTAGAATTCAGCCTATGTCTGGGTCTCACAATGTCCATCATTTTTTTACACCTTGCATTACATTCACATTTTTCTAAACTTGAGTCAAAAGGTCACTTGCTTGTCCTCATCTTACTTTGTCAACACACTACATACAACAATATTTTGCTAAGTGGTCCCTCATCAAGGTCTATCACCTTTTGGTCTCATTTGGTCTTACTTAGTCAAGGTCAACTTACCTCATCAAGAGAAACTATCATCTCTTTGGAAGCTACACCTACTCTACTATATACATACTTAGTCTTACACTTTGGACATTGCAAGTACACCCTAGATTCATTTACATTCCATCCAACTCTTGGTCTTCCATACTCTTTCCATTTTTCATCTAGTCTCACATATCTTGGTCAAGACCTAGTTCATGGTTGAAACCCATTCCGAAAAATCTAGGAGAGAAGCTAAAGAAGCTCAAGAGTCCGCAAACATGAGTGCCTATGAGTATGACAATGATGTATTTTTCAACTCTGATCATACCACATTACCTGACATGGATGCCTATAGAAACATTCCAAATGTTGAGAACATGGACACTACAAACAACAATGATACACACAATGACAATATGGACAACTTTTTCATATATTCAGCATAAGTGGAAGTCTCCATTATGGATCCCCATTTTAATCGATTGATTGAGGAAATCATGAGAAGACTTATACAATATTTCTTACAAGTGATGGCACAAAGTGGAACCAAGATACCTCATGATTTTGACATGTCTCAAATAATGGAAAATCGACCTATGCAAGAACCTCAACTCAACATGGATCAAAGGAGGCCTAATAGTGGAGGCAATAGAGGACCACATATGGTGCCTGAATCACCATTATCTTTGTTTCAAAAACCTGAGGTCCCACATACACATGGTCAAGCATATGATACTCACCTTCAGAGACCATTATGGAAGTCTTATGTAGAAAAATATACTCAATCACATACCAATGCTAAGGACCAACCATCAAAGCAATTGGATATCCAAAGGCATGATCAAAATTTGGACACAAGGAAACCCCACATCAAATTTGGGGCCAACACATTAGAACAAACTCACGACATGCCTGTAGAGTATGGTATACATGGACAAAATGGATATTCCATTCCTCATCATGACTCTATACCAAGTGGTCTTTATACGCAACATCACTATAGACCTCCTCCATATGAACATGTGTATGATCAATACCATCCATGTATGCAACATGCTCCTCCACCTGGCTCAGGCATGGGGAATGGTCCAAGAAGTTGATCTCCACCTAAGAACAATTTAGAATAGAAAATTAAGGACTTACAAAAGAAAATGGAGGACATAAATGCACCGAAGCTAACTTACACAATGAGAGACATATGTCCCTATCCATTTGACAAAAGCGTTCCAATGCCTCCATTTCCTACATACTTTGTGACACCTAAGTTTGATAAGTATAGAGGAAAAGGGGATCCTAAGGCACATATAAGACAGTTTTTCATAGCTTGCATTGAGGTAGCAGTAGAAGAGACATATTTGATGAGATTATTCCCACAGAGCTTAGGTGATCAAGCTATGGAATGGTTCTCCCAACTCCTACCTGGAATTAAGTCATGGGGTGACTTAGCAGAGGCATTTATCTAACATTTCTCATACAACATAGAGATAGACATATCATTCACTACTTTGTGTAACACCAAGCAAAAGGATGGAGAGTCTTTTTCATCATTTTTACAAAGATGGAGGAATCTAGCCAGCAGATGCTTTTGTGAAATTCCACAAAAACAAATGGTAGAGATGTTCACCCAGAATGTTAACAAAGACATTGGTTATGACCTGAGAAAAGCTTGTTTGTCCACCTTCAAGGACGTCATTGAAAAAGGCTTAGCAATAGAGAAGGTCCTAATTGAGAAAGGCATCGTCAAAATATTCAAAGAAAACAAAGAGGACTTTAAAGGAAAAGACAAGTTAAGATTTTGGAATAAAATTAAGAACACAATCAATGATGGTGTTGTTGATGCCAATATAGTACGACCCAAAATCATTTTTTTGGATCAAGCTCTACAAACAACCAAGTGAATACTCAAACATCTTCAAAACCATGAAGAAAATACACCCCATTGGGAGAACCACTTGAGTCGGCTTTCAAGAAGCTAGTGGCAAACAAAATAATAACAATTCTAGATATGCCTTCATATGAGCCAAAGGTCAAACCAAATTGGTGGAATGATGATGAATACTATGAATATCACAAGAGAAAAGGACATAAAATAGGAAATTGTCATCTTTTGAAGAACATTATACAAGATCTTATTGATAGAGGTGACATTGAGATCGAGGGACACTCATCTAACCAAGAAAATGAAATGTTTAAAGAACCATTCCCAAAACATGACAAGGGAAAATCCAAAGCCACAGATGACCAGACCAACTACACTAGAGCATCCTATAACTATGATTCAACTATCAATCACATTTCAATGGACAATTATGTCTCTACCATTATCATAAAGGACAAAACGCCTAAAAATTCTACCCAAAGACCCAAGGTTATCCTAAAAGGCATTGTAACTTCTTCTGAACCCACCTCTGAATGTAATGTTACAACTCGTCGAGGTAAATTCACTTTGCAAGGTGCTCCAACTAAAAACACGGCTTCCTTAGCAACCAAACTTGAGTACGATCTGGTAGAATAGTTAGGGAAAACACCCACGCTTATCTCCATCCTTGAACTTTTACGCATATCCCCCACACATAAAGCCATTCTTGATAAAACTTTGAGAGACACTTCCATCCCCACTGATCTAAACGTGGACCAGTTTCAAGCCATGGTGGGATACCTTTCCATTCCACACTCCCTTACATTCACAGAAGATGACGACACCTTCGTGAGCCAACCATATAATGCACCTTTACACATTGAAGCCTTCCTACACAAACATCAAAGAAAATGAGTCCTGGTAGATGGAGGAGCTGGTCTCAATATATGTACTCTGAACACAATAATACAATTGGGATATTCAGAAAAATTTGTGAATGCTACAAACAAAATTACCATCAAGGCATATGATGATGAAGAATGTTCATCCAAAGGCACAGTCACCTTGCCTCTCAGAGTTGGGTCAATTACAAAGGATGTGATTTTTCAAGTCCTAGACCTCAATCTCACATACAACATATTGCTAGGATGCCCATGGATTCATGAGATGAGGGCAGTCTCATCTACATACCACCGATGCATTAAGTTTCCTCACAATGGAGTTGAAGTAATAGTTAATGGTGATCCTAATCCATTTATATACTGCAATAACTTGAGACCAAAAGCTGAGACAATAATTCCAATTAATAGAGAAGCTATCCCTTCTTCTGCATACATTGACCTTGAATCATTAAAACCTTCAACATCAAAGCAAGGTGAGCTTAAAGGGAAATATTAGGATAAAGGCATGGGTGAATACACTTTGAATCAAACCATGTGCTTGTGACAAGTTATGAGTTCACCAAAAGAATATGGATGACCACATCCTTCTAAACAGGTATCTATCATTACACTCAAATGGGATCCTACTATCTTCCAAAAGTGGGGTGAAATGGAAGAGGAAGACACACAAAATGTTGTACAAAGACCCTGAAGATGGTACACAAGATCACATCAGCATACCATGTGAAAAATATGGCAAAGGATTCAAGATCCTATAAAATTTTGAGTATGATGGTAAAAGTCCTCTCAGCTTAAGAAAACAAGGTATCGCTCAACCTTTGTATCCAGAATTAACATTTAAAAATCAACGCTCGAAAGGGCTTGGTTTCATCTCTTCCAAGGTAAACACTCACAAATCAGAAGAAGCATTCCAAATCATGATGTTCAATGATCAACAAGAGAACCGCTATTCCACTGACTCTAATGAATGGGAATGTGGTTCAGACAAATCCTCCAGTGACTATGACTCGCTAAGACATTTAGAGAACCCGGTGAAGCCACAGAACTAGAGGAATTTTATAGAAAATTAAAAGTTGATCAAGAAACAACCCCTCAGGATCCCACATAGTCTTTGCCTCTAGGTTCTAGGTCGAAATCACGAAGGATGAGGACACCCATCCCCGAATGCACTCTTAGTGATGACAATTTGGACTCAATCAAGATCGAGACAGATGAGGAGAGTGCCAACGATGACCTCGACATACCTGAATATAACTGCATCTTCACCCTTAGTCCCGCTGAATTTGAAAATATTGAAGGCCTTCCCCTTGTTCACCACCAACTTATTGACTAGGACCATGAAGGACCTGTATAGTTCGACACATTCCAAAATGATGAAGCCTTTATTGACTAACTAGGCATATGAGATGATCTTCTGCTTGGGGACCATAAGGCAGGATACACTATAGAACTCAATAGCATGGCATATTTTGGTGAGGGTGTTGGGCCTTCCAGTCACAAAAATGTAAAAATAAAAACAAATCATGGGTCTTATGGTGAAAACCACATTGTGGCACTGTCTGACCCCAAAAAAGTAAAAAGAAAGGACATATCTGAGGGTGAAAACCTCTCTGAGGCACACAAAGATGGAAGGCTCAACATTCTCTCGGCATCATATGAAGAAAAATCATCTATGTTAGTAGAGGAGCCATCAAAACAAACATTGGTACAGAAGAAATTCCACATAACATATTCCTAGCACAATCTCTGATAGAAACAAAAAGACCGAAGTTCATAAGTTTCTTCACAAAGTGACAAATTAATTTTTCATGGTCATATGTTGATATGCCTGGATTGGATCCGGATTTAGTAATGCATCATTTGATAGTTAAACCAAGGGCAAAACCAGTGAAATGGAAATTAAGAAAGATGCATCCACAAGTGGCATTATTAGTCAAGGCGGAGCTTGAAAAATTATTAGATGTCAGATTCATACGCCTAATTGATTATCCTGAATGGATCTCCAACTTAGTACTAGTCAGTAAGCCAGATCGTAGCATCAGAATATGCACTGGTTTCAGAGACATCAACAAAGCTTTTCCTAAGGATGATTTTCCATTGCCAAATATCGACCTAATCGTAGATCTCACAGCAGGTCATGCGATGTTATCTTTGATGGATGCATTCTCTGGATACAATCAAATAAAATCGCATCCGAGGATCAACACAAAACAACATTTACTTGTCCCTGGGGAACCTTCTGCTAGAATGTCATGCCCTTTAGGCTAAAGAATGTAGGCACTACATATCAAAGAGCCATGACTACTATCTTTCATGATCTCATGCACGTAACTATAGAAGACTATGTTGATGACCTCTTGGGAAAATCAATAGATAGAGATACGCATTTGGACATACTTTTAGTCATTTTTTATCAGTTAGAAAAATACAAAGTAAGATTAAACCCCAAGAAATGTGTCTTTGGAGTAACCTTCGGGAAGCTCTTGGGATTCATTGTCTCAAAAAGAGGAATTGAAGCCAATCCAGAAAAATTCAAAGCAATCCTAGAGATGCCACCACCTATAAATATTAGTCAACTTTGGTCTTTACAAGGAAGACTCTAGTCCATACGAAGATTCATAGCACAACTTGCAGATAAATGTCATCCTTTCCAGCACTTGCTACACAAAAACATCAGATTCAAATGGGATGATAATTGTCAACAGGCTTTTTTAGATACTCAAAGATTATCTTCTGAATCCACCAATCTTGATGCCACCAGTTCCAGAACAACCCCTATTACTCTACATAACAGCTACATCAATAGCACTGGGGCACTCTTAGCGCAACAAGATGTTGAGGGCAAAGAAAAGGTAGTCTACTACATCAGTCATACTTTGGTAGGCTATGAGCTAAACTACACACCAATTGAGAGTGCATGTCTCACTATGGTCTTTGCTTTGCAGAAATTATGACACTACATGCTAACTCATAAAACTAAGTTGGTCACAAGGATCAATCCATTGAAGTACCTTCTCAATAAAGCGACGCTTACTGGTTCACTAGCCAAATGGGTGATACTCTTGAGTGAATTTGACATTGAATATGTGGATAGAAAAGCAATAAAGGACAAGCTATCGCAGATCAGTTAGCAATTGCTCCCATGATAGATGATGCTCCTCTAACTTTAGAATTTCCATATTAATCCATCTTGACGGTATCACACATAAAGCCTTGGCAACTGTACTTTGATGGCTCATACACACAGCATGGTGTAGGTGTTGGCATCCTCTTCATCACACCTCAAGGGGATTCCATTCCAAAATCATATCAACTATCATTTCCTTGCACTAATAACATAGCAGAATATGAGGCATTAACAACTGGATTATGGATTGCAGTTTAGTGGAAGATCCAGGAACTTCATGTTTTTGGGGACTTTCAACTTGTAATTTGTCAAGCAACTAATGACTACCAAAAAAAGGATGAAAAATTAATGCCTTACAAAAAATGGGTCGATGACCTAAAGCAGCAGTTCATGAAGTTAACCTTTGAGCAAATACCAAGAGAGCAAGATCGAGCCGCAGATGTCATGGCTACTATTGCCTTGCTGATCGATCTACCACAGAATGAAACCCGCTATGAGTTCTTCATGGATAACCTTTTGGTTCCCTTGTATGAGATCACTCCTACTGAGATGATATGTGTCATTGGTCATGATTCCTAGTTATACGGTCCCATTTTCACATACCTTCGTAATTATACCCTTCCTCCTAAGTTATCCAACAACCAACGTTGCACTTTCATTTGCAAATATTCTCGATATGTCATTTTAGCCAATATCCTATACCGTTGAGGTCTAGAAGGCACTCTTCTTAGATGTTTAGAAAGGGACGAAGCTCAGATTTTTTTATGTGAAGTTCATGAAGGGATATGTTGTCCACATTCTAGTGGTCCTACCTTAGCCAAGAAACTGATCAGGACTAGATATTACTGGCCCAACTTAAAACAGATTTATATCAGTTTGTCAAGAAATGTAAGCAATGTCAAATTCATGGAGACCTTATTCATGCACCAGCACAAGAACTTCAACTGATTGCGACTCCTTGGCCCTTTTGTTAGTGGGGACTCGATCTCATAGGTAAGATTCACCCTCCTTCCTACATTGGCCACAAATTCATTATCACTGCTACAAAGTATTTCACAAAATGGATCAAAGTCTTGCCTCTCACACAAGTCACTAGAAAATAGATTGCTACATTCATTCTCAACTACATCATTTGTCGATACAGTATTCCTATTTTCATCATCACCGATAACAGACGTCCCTTCAAAAATCAATATGTTCGTGAACATTGTGATCGCTTCCATATTACCCATCATTTCTCCATGCCCTATTAACCCCAAGGTAATAGTCAGGCTGAGGCATCTAATAAAACTATCCTTAAAATCCTCAAAAAGACAGTCGATGACGTTGGCCAAAATTGGCATATTCAACTTAATACCGCACTCTGAGCCTATCGCACAAGTGTTCGCACACCTATAGGAGCCACACCTATTTACTTGTCTATGGTGCTAAAGCTATCTTTCCTATTGAGGTCGAGTTACCATCTTTACAAGTCTCTTTGCAAAACATTATCAATGATGAAGACTGCAGGGTCTCTCGCTTACAAGAACTAGAACTATTGGATGAATGAAGACAAACTTCTTTTAATCATCTCAAGGATTATGAACAACAAATGAGTCACAGTTACAATCACAAGGTGAAGCCTCACATATTTGAGGTAGTTGACTTAGTTCTCAAAGAAAATCCTAAAAAATCAGCAAGACAAAGAGAAGAAGGGCAAATTCGAACCAAATTGGCTTGGTCCTTACATCATTACAACAACCTATGGATCCGGTGCATATCAGCTCTCAAATCTAGATGGTGAACCTTTGGAGGATCCTATCAATAGAATGCACCTTCACAAGTTTTACACATAGCTCTTCAGAGTATCCTAATTCAAAAACACAAAAAAAACAAAAAATTCAAAAACACAAAAAAATCAAAAATACAAAAAAACCATAAAATAAAAAAATTGTTACTTGGTGAAAACCTGGCAAACAGGCGCCTTGTGACACAAAAAAATTGAAAAATCAAAAAAAGTATGTAGAAATAAATTCGTCCAACGATGAAAACCACTTTGGTGGCGCCCTGGGCAAGTACCATGGTTAAAATCGGGTCACTGGCACCATGCGTAGAGACATTGCTCCTCCCTCCTTTAGGATTCCATTTCATCCTTCACTTTGCACACACTCACAACCTCTTCATCCATAATAAACTTACCCATTCCCATCATGGCTTGTTATTGATCTACCCAAGATTGGTTAGTCATTCATAATAATCCCTCCTTTTAACCCCTTTCCATCCATAATAAATCAGCTCCTATATGTGGCTAAGGCAAATTCTACGTCTAGCGATGGGTGTGGAACTGAAAGCATCACATGTTCTAAGGAGTACAGTCTCTTCCATATTTCTTCAGTCTATCCATGCACAATCCACAATAAAGAAGGACTTGCATCACATATCCATAATAAAGTTTTGTCTTCTCCGCAATAAAGTATCAGTTGCATGGATTCAGTCAGTTTTAGATGAGACATAACAGTAACAATGGGCTTCAATAAATCAAATCTTTCAACAGGCTCAGACAATATTATGGTTCAGTTCTATCTATCCTTTTGTAAAAGTAAACATTGTGACCACAATCAAATACACTTATACAAGTGACAAGAGACACTAAAATTGAGGACTACAGTGGATTTTGGTGTTGAGTCTTGGTTTTCTTTTGATTTTATCTTTCTGGTGACATGTCTTTTAGCTTTTCCAGGATGTCTCTAACTAGAGATTTTATCTCCAGGATGTCTTTGACTAGGAAGGCAAGGACGGGGTATCGTCACCTATTTTTCTTTGTTGTTTGTGCCTTGTCTCGTAGTAATTCTATGACTTGTCCAAGGATATGAGGACACTATGAGTCTAGTGTGAACTGGGGTATTCCTTGTTTATGACTGTCCTATCTTCGTGCAAACAGGTACAATGACTTTCTGGGTTGAACATATATCTAGATTGTCATAACCTATTTGCCATAATAAAACTCAATAATGATAACACACAAGAATCTCTTTAACTTCCATATCTTCTATCTTCCATCCCCCTTTCTTGATTGACCTCCATCGTCCTTCCTGAGTCCGTGTAGCCTGCTATCACATGACTGAGTATAATGACACACCAAAAAAATCTGCATTTCATGTAGTTTGCACCTGCACTACCATATATTAGCATTTAATACATACATATAGATATCACAATTACATCACATTTTGCACACAACACATGTTAGCACATTTTACATTCTCATCATGTAAATAGTCATTTGCATTATCATATTCATCTGCATTTCATACATTCACATTTGCATTTGCATAAACATATTACAAACATAAAAGAACACAAATATTGCATTGCATCATGTACATATTTGCATACATATCATAAGAATCATATAGAAACAAGCATCATATAGAAGCATCACATAAGTACACATGCATATAGCTGCCACAAGGATGAATCATCTCATATATCAAAAATCATAAGTGTCATGATACAATGATGTCAAAATACATATGGCTACAATCATCCAAAGGTGTCATCATACAAAATGGTACAAAACTGATATATAGGGAGCCCTCTAAGGCTATGATGAACTCCCTCCCTCAGAGCCAGCTGGACTCGATGGAGTCTAGGCCCTGGAAGGACTTGCCCTAGGATCATCTCTCATGCCCCCTCTATTTGGTGGTGGTGGAGGACCCATCACCCCACCGCTAGATCCTTGTCTCCTGTCTCTCCCTCCAGTGATCATCGTCATCCACGATGGTCTCCGGAAGCTCCTAGCCCACTGATCTAGTGGCACCACTCCATAGTATAGGTCTCTCTAGTAGGCTATCTCCTCCCCCCTCACCCTGTCCCTATGGCTGTTCCTGTGGCTGCTCTTGTCCCTATACCTGTCTAGGAGCCTGTACGTGTTTGGGAACCTATGCTGCTGGCACCTGTAATGGAAATCCACCTTTGCCCATCACTACATGCACCTGCTAAGCTTGTCTCTCCTCTCTGCCCTCTCTCCTTGGAGCCACTATCCTCTCTACCACCATGCCCCACCTCCACCATCAGCCTCTACCTCCACCATCCCCACTATCATCTCCATCTCCTCCACTGTCTCCATCTATCGGCTCCCCTGGATCTGTCAACCATGGAAATGGATTCTCTCCACAATATGCAGTGTACTATGCATCCATCCCTGCATCCTCTACATCCGCCCATATATCCCAAGGCATGGGAACCATCTCTACCATCTGTGTCACATCCTAATCATAAGAAAGCAATGGCCCCAAATGCACCTGATCCTTCACTGTCCGGGCATACATCCCTGAACCTTGTGGCATCTGGTGTATCCTGCCAAATAGCCTGCACACCCTATCTATTGACTACCTCTCAATAACATATGGAGTCTGCCCAATCAGATACCTACTTCAGAATACATACAACAGCTCCACTACATCATCCTCCCACTCCTCACAGTCTCGGTACAACCTCCATACCACACTGTCTATCTCGTCAATCACCCGGTGCCAATACTCTAGCCTCCTAATTCATGGCTAAGAAGTAATAATATCATACAAATGAACATAATTGCATCCATGTCCGCTGCCTCTAAAGTGTATCGGACATGTAACCAGCAGATGCTCATATGCCCATACTTGGAACAATGTCACCCCTCATCCCAATCCTGTTGATCTGTGATACACAAATTGATGTAGCTCATAATACAAGTGTGCCAGTAGACACGACCCCCAAGCAAACCTGGTGTGCTTTGTCACCAATGTCTCCAGAGTCCTCCCCCATCCCACAGCCAACCCTCATGTTGCCCTATCTAGACAGAGGAATCTACTGATCACTCCTCCCAGCACCGTCAGTAGCACCAATCCTTTCACTATCATGGTATCCCAAGCCACATGTCTAGACCACATCTCCAGTCCTGGATCCTGAAACACTCATCTTAGTGCATCCCTGTCTCTGTCTGGATCGTAAGGAACCAACTCCCCAACGATCGGTATCCTCAGTATCCTATATACATCCTCCAAGGTGAATGTCATCTCACCCATCGGCAAATGAAACATGCATGTCTCTAAGTTCCATCTCTCAGCTAATGCAGTCAACAATTCCATGTTTGCCTTAAACTAAGGCACATATAGAATATATCGCAAGCCCATAGCCTGAATTGTTTCTCTATCCTTGAGTGTTAGCTCTGCTCATAAACTCTGATTCGATGGGAATCTCTCTCGTGACTCCAGCATAGGTAGGTCCTCCTACAATCAAGCAAATATACTGTGTCAATCCTAGTGGTACTCCCTATTCATCACAAAGTGCTTCTTTTTATCTTAGTGCTTATATCTATCATATGGTACTCTATCCTAGTGGTACTCCCTGTTCATCACAAAGTGTTGCTTTCTATCCTAGTAGCATTCCCTGTTCATCACAAAGTGTTACTTCCTATCCTAGTGGTACTCCTTGTTCATCACAAAGTGGTTCTTTCTATCCTAGTAGCATTCCCTATTCATCACAAAGTGTTGCTTTGATCCTATCTTTCAGGGTACCTACTTGAGTGTATCCTCTTGAGTAGCTTATCCAATTGACAACGTGTGTTCTATCACAGAATTGTCAATTTCTATGGTACTCCATGTTCATCACAAAGTGCCTTTCTCTATCCTATCCTAGGGCCTCTACTTGAGTGTATCCTCTTGATTAGTTTCATGATTGGCAACGTATGTTCTATCACAAAATTGTCAATCCTAGCCCTATCTGTTATTCTAGTCTTCCCTAGAGGACCTGCTTGAGTGTATCCTCTCAGCACCTTATCCAATTGACGACGTATGTTTATCATAGAACTGTCGATTCGACCTTGAAGACATAAATGCACATTCATGACGAAAATGTGCTTACATACTTCACAAATGCGCCTGTCTTGCACAAACGCGCCTGCAAGACAGAGACGCGCTCACATTGAATACAAACGCTATTACAATCATAGACGCGCCTGGTACAAACACAGACACGCCTAGCCTACCCAGATGCGCCTTAGTGTTTTTACCCTGCTTAACATTTTTCTAGACATACCTAATGCACATTTATTACACTACCTAGCATGCATTTATGACAACAATTAATGCAACAAAGTACAAAGAGGTTTTGTGGTACTCATCGGCTCTCCTACATCTGTTGGCCTCTGATATCGGTGAACGCGATCAAATCTGTGCACCAATGCCATTGTTGCTGACTACTCTCTTCTCTCTCTGCACTCTGATCTCTTGGATTTGTGGATGACAATGAGGATGTTTTCCCTCGTAGTCTATCTTATAGACTACCCTAGCCCTAGTCTCCTGAGTCAGTCTTCTTTATCCCATGACTCTGTCACTCTATCCTATCTAGTCAGTCCATTCTACTCTTTCTTTCTTATCGAGAGATTGTCTATGATCTTTTCAGACATTTTCATCCAATCTCTCGAGGGGGCATATCATTCCCATCTTGGGGAAACTTTGTATCAATTCATCTTATCTTCTTTGAAACAACGTGACAAGCTGCATTGTCTCAAAGAGGGGCAAAATGTAGACACCTAAAATTGTCATGTCTAATTAAATAAATATCTTTATTTATTTAATTATTTTAGCCTAATTCTTCTATTAATTAAATAAATCTTTATTTATTTAATTAATTCATTTATCCTCTTCTAGCCTTATTTCTCATTTAAATAAATACATTTATTTATTTAAATTATCCTTTTCTAAATTAAATAAGTACTCTTATTTATTTAATTGATCCCACTTCTTCTATTTATTAAATAAATCTTTATTTATTTAATTAATTCATTAGCCTTTTCCACCTATGACACATTTCATTCGTCTCTTAATTCCTACACTACCTACCCTCTCATTATTTTCTTATTTCCTCTACCTACCCTCTAATCCTAGCCGACCATTTATCTTTTACACCTCTCAATCTTATCCCTCCATTTCTTATAGTGTCTTCTATATAAGAGGATGCTTCCTTCATTATCAACCCTAATCAGCTAACTTCCCAACTATGATTTTGATCTTTCATATGCGATCAAGCCTACTTGCAACCACATTTGAGTTCTTTGTTGAGCTCTTGTGCACACATAAAATCTGAGAGAAAATATATCAAGCAAAATCAATGGAGATAGGAATAATGAAGATCCAAACCCTATTGGACATGTGATGGTATAATCTTTGTGATTTTATTTGATTTGCATTGTCTTAGGTAATCTTCATATGTTATGGTGGATCTTTGTTGCTATTAGGCTAGGGTTTTGTGGTTGAATCTATTTAGTCTTTTAATATTGTTGTTTCCATTTTTACCATAAACAGTAAGCATAATACTGATGATGTTTTATATGTTTAAGGTTTGAAGCATAATATTTTGAGTGTTGGACAAATGGTTGATAAGGGATATGATTTACAATTCAAGAATGGGAAATGTAAGATCGTGAATGAGATATGGAAATTGCATCAGGAATTAAAACTAAAGGTAATATCTTTCATCTGAATGGAGGTGAGAAAATTTGTTTGATTGCTCAGATTGATGAGAGTCAGTCATGGCATAGGAGGATGTGTCATGTTAGCTTTGACTGGATGATTAAGATAAGTTCTATCAAAGTTGTTAGAGATCTGCCTAAGATAGTGAAGCTTACTAATCCGATGTGTAAAGAATGTCAATTGGGAAAGAAAAAATAATTTTATTCAAGAGAAAACTGTATACATCTAATGGGTTATTAGATCTTGTGCACACTGATTTATGTGCTTTGTCTAGGGTGAGAAGCTTGTAGGGTGACAGATACTTTATGTTGTTGATTGATGACTATTCTAGAATGATGTCGGTCACTTTTCTAAGGGAGAAGTCTAAAGCACTAGAGAAATTCAAAATATTCAAAGCTATAGTGGAGACAAAGACGAGATTGAAGCTGAAGTGTCTAAGGTCTGACCCCTTATGAGTGATGCTTTGGTTATGTTCCTACAGTTAGATATTTCAGAATATTTGGAAGAAAATGTTATATCAAAAGAGATGAGGATATAGGAAAATTTGATGAAAGATGTGATGAAGGAATATTTTTGGGATATTCTACTAAGAGCAAGGCTTGTTGGTGTTACAACAAAAGACTGAGAGAAATAGTGGAAAGTATGAATGTGAAGATTGATGAGTGCCATGAGAATCAAATCAAAGCATGCATATATAAATCTGATGGTCAGGATATTACTTCAAAGAAAGTGCAAACATTAAGCATGAAACAGAGTGATCTAGAAGAGTCAGTAAATCCAAATGTTGATGGTGGTGAAGAAGTTCAATAGACTGAAAACTAGAACAATCAGAATACCCCCAAGTATGTAATATTAAATCATTCAGAGAATCATATTATTGGTGATAAAATTAAAGGTGTGATGACTAGGAGAATAATTGTTGTTGAAGAGACATGTTTGATTTCTAAAATTGAGCCTAAAGATGTTGTTGAAGCTTGTAAAGATGAAAATTAGGTAAAAGTCATGGAAGAAGAGTTAAATAAGATTGAGAAGAATAATACATGGGAACTTGTTCCAAGACCTAAAGACAAAAATGTAATTGGTACTAAATGGGTGTTCTAGAATAACTGAATGAAGATGGAGAAGTTGTTAGAAACAAAGCAAGACTAGTATGTAAAGGATATTCACAAATGGAAGGTATTGATTTTGAGGAGACTTTTGCTCCGATAGCTAGAGTTGAAGTTGTTAGATTATTTCTTGCATATGTTGCTCATAATAAATTTAAGGTATATCATATGGCTGTGAAGTCATCCTTTTTGAATGTTGAATTGGAAGAGGAAGTCTATATTGAGAAACCAGATGGATTTTCATTAACAAATGAAGGAGACATGGTATGTAGATTGAAGAAAGAATTATATGGAACTTAAACAAGCCCCTAGAGCTTGGTACGCCAGATTGGACAAGTATTTGATGAAGTTGGGATTTTGTAAAGGTACTATTGATAGTAATTTATACTTCAAGATTGATAATGATAATATTTTGATGGTTGAAGTTTTTGTTGATGATATTATTTTTGGAGGAGATGATGATTTGAGTAAGAATTTTGTTGATGATTTGCAAAAAGAGTTTGAGATGTTTATGATAGGTAGATGAAATTCTTTTTGGGATTGCAAATTACATAGACTAATAGAGGAATTTTCATATCTCAATCAATGTATGTGAAGGAATTGCTAAAGAAGTTGGGTTAGATGATTCCAAACCTATTGGAACTTCTATGGTGACTGGATGCAAGATGACAAAAGATGATGAATCTTTGAAGGCTAATTAGACCCTATATAGATCTATGATTGGTGGACTGCTATATTTGACTCAAACTAAACTTGACATTATGAATGTTGTATTTATTGTTGCAACATTCCAAGATGATCCTAAGGAAAGTCATGCTACTAATGTGAAGAGGCTATTCAGATTTTTGAAGGGAACAATTGATTATGGCTTGTGGTATCTGAAGAATGATGATTTCATTTTAAGTGCTTATACTGATGTTGATTGGGTAGGTGATGTTGATGACTGGAAGAGCACTACTGGTGGAGCATTCATTTTGGGAAAGAAGTTGATTTCTTGGGCAAATAAGAAGCATGATGTTATTTCTTTATCTATTGTAGAAGTTGAATACATTGTTGCCGCTAACAACTGTACTTGAGTAATTTGGATGAAGTGGATGCTAAAGGATATTAGAGTTGTTTATAATGAGCCTACTATTATATATTATGACAATTCTAGTGTTATCAATATTTCTAAGAATTCGGTGTTGCATTCCAAGAAAAAACATATATCAATCAAGTTTCATTTCTTGAGATAGAAGGTGAATGAGAAAGAAGTCAGATTAGATTATGTATCTACGAAGCAACAGATTGCAGATATCTTCACGAAGCCTTTCCCTATAAATACATTTGTATATCTGAGAGAGAAGTTAGGGGTGATTTCCCCTCCTGTTGTGAGCTATATGTATTGAGATTCATCAATCCGATGAACTTCATAGTCTCATCCTGTTATCTAAATTGATGAGTGGGTGTTGCTTCTTAGGGGGAGTAGTCAGTGTGTGATTCAATTGTTCAGATTTGTGAGTTTTTTCTGAGGAGAGAATAATGATTTGTATATGCCTTTAGCATTGATGTCAAAGGGGGAGATATGCATGTGAAAAAATATCTTATCTATCTAAGGTAAAGAGCTATGTGTGCATGATCTCAAGGGAAGATTGTTGGAGTTGATTTATTTCTTTGCATTGATTATTTTTCACATTCATATGTTGCCATCAATGCCAAATGGGAATATTGTTAGATATTAGAGATGTTGGAATGTGGTGGTGTCATTGATGTGAACATATTCCTATGTTTCTTGTGCTTCGGTGTTGCACAAAGTTGGTTTTGTTGTGGATATGCTGATACATATCAATGGGTTTTGAGATACTTATCTCTAGATGATTTTGTATGAGTTTCAGTTTTCTGGAAGGTGATTTGATTGATTTATGTGATCCGGTGTGATGATTGGTTTTTCAATTGGTTTCGTATTGCGAAGTAGTGATTTATGGTTTGTATTGCTCCGGAATTGATTCTTTATATTGTGCAGATTTTGGAGAGTGTTTGGGATGTTCATGTGTGTCATCAGTTCAGGTGGTTCATGATTTGGAACTTCACAAGCGTATCTTTCAATTTGTCAGTAATTTATGTTGGTGTTCTTGAGATCTGGAAGGGAAATGATGATGATTCTAGTTATCCGAGTTGTTGCAGTTGTTGCGAAGGAATTCACATTGCTTGTTGATGTTCTTCAATCGTGTTCTATGTGTTTTGGTAGTCCGCATTGATCGTGGTGCATGTTATTGAATATTTTATTGGTCCGGTGGTATTCTTCATGTTATACGACTTTCCAGCCGACCCATTGGTTCTTGCGTGTTGCGGATGATCTTGGTGAGATATTCAATGGTGTTCCATGTTCAATGTTTTAATTTGGTTCCATTCTATATCCTTGCGACCATTGTATTGGTCTGCATATTGATTTATGTATCATGTGATGTAACTTTGTAATTAGGTCTTATGTGTTGAGCTGACCTTGAGGTTAAGGTTGATGATTGGTATAAATAATTATTGTAATCATGTAAGATGTATGTCTGTGGTTGTGTCTATATTCTTTGAGAGTGTTTTATGTGTGAACAACCGAATTTATTTTTCGAAAGTGTGTAGGTGAGCATAGAAGTGTTGCAGTGCAGACAATGTGCTTAACCGGAATTGTGATCAAGCATTTGAAGATGTTATTCTTTCTGTTCATGTAATCTGGATTGTTGTCCGATCTTTGTAAGGCAGTGAGCCTTCCTAGGGTTGTATCCCTTTGTTGTTTTTGAGTAGTGATCTCTAGGCAGTGTGCCTAAATGCATGTGCATTCCCCATTGTAATATTTACACATACTACTGCAAAGTATCATCATATTGTGGGTAGGTTCCCACCGTGGTTTTTCCCTTAACCAGGTTTTCCACGTCAAAAATTTGTGTGTTATGGGTGTTGTTTGTTATTGCTCTGATTTGAAGTTGAGGTTAATGTGTTTAATTTTTGTGAAAACTGATTCACCCCTCCCCCCACTCTCAGTTTTCCTGCATTGTTGTTGACAATGGGATGATGATGAAATGGGAGTGAGTAATGATTTATGCAGAGTAACAGTGTTGTTGGATGAAGGTGGATGAAATGCATAGGAAAAGAGGGGGGTTAAATAGGAAATGAGAGGAGAGGAAAAGGATGGGACACATGTCTTGGGAAGATATGACATGTATCCTCAAGTACACATGTCTTTTTGGGGAATAACCAACCAAAAATAGGATATTTTCCACTATTTGGAAAATAAGGATGAATGTGCACACATGGAGGTTAGGAGGGAGGGTTGGTTTGAAAGGATAGGGGGTAGGTTAGATGGGGGTTGGGCTAGGTTGGGTTAGGTGGTTAAAAGTTAGAAGCCATGTGTCCTAAATAGGATATTTGAATTTAAATAATTCAAATAAAAGGGAGAAGAGGGAATTAATTAATTTGATTAATTAATTCATGGATTGGAAAAGAGATTAATTAATTAATTAGGAATTAATTAATGGGATGGGATAAAAGGCTAATGAATTAAATAAAATAAACCAAATTTATTTTATTTAAGAGAAGAAGGGTTAAAGGGGATTTAATTAATTAAATGGTATTATATTATCCATTAATTAACCAAACAAGGCTATAGCGTAATTAATAGAATTAATTAGCGAGAAGGGGGAAGAATGCTAATTATTTGATTTAAAAGCATTTGGGATAATAAAATTTAATTAATTAGCTTAATCAAATTTTAGATGTCTACAGAAAGTATGGTCCAGTACCTATTGCAAATGTGATGTTGATTGTTGTCATTAATGATTGTCATTGTATCAACATATTATTTTGGGATTAATTCCTAAAGGTTGGTGATCCAGAAGATGCATTCTCAGAATGTTTGGTGCTCCAAAAGATGTGCTACAGTTGATAATCAGTGTTGTTTGTTTATGTTGGTGGTAATCCAGATTTCTCTATTTACCGAATATGGTATTTGATCAATTGCATTCATGAGTAACATGGTTTCATTCCTATTTTTTCTCAGTTGGGTAGTGTTATCTTGGGTTTGGTTCGATCCAGAATTAGAGAATGAGTAACGGTATTTGTGTAGCGTATGAGTCATGATTTGGGTTTGATAATTGTGATGGATGTAACATGTTGATTTGACTGATGAAGTGTGTTGTGGTATGGTCTACTTCTCATTCCTTCCCACCACCAAAATGTTTAGTGGTGACCTATTTCAAATCTTTGTTTGGCCAGCTTAGAAGATTATATGGTTCAGAGACAATATATATAAGAAGATGATCTGATTGTGTTGAAATATGGAAGATGTGTGAGACTGAAAGGAAAAATCCGATTGATGTTGATATGTGAAGTGTGTTGTTGTTGAGAGGCACCAGAAGTGGTTCTGGTATTGCATATTATGTTTCAGTGGTGGATTCTCTTTTCTTTCTTATTCCTTGGTAGTAAGCCTTTCTGGGCAGTGAGCCTTTCTAAGCAGTGATCCCTCCTGCAATGAGCATTCTATCTATGAGCCACCCTTCTGTAAAAATCACCTTAACCAGTGTCACCTTAATGGATGCTATATATTAAGAACTAACATTCTCTGTGGTTTTTCCCTTCTTGGGTTTTCCATGTCAAATCTGTTGTTCATTATGTGATATGTTTTATGTATATTTTTTATTTTATATCTATTTTAATTAATTATATTGGTTACTCTGGATCTGTGAAAGAATTAAAAGAAAAATTTAAGTTCTCAAATGATTCACCCCCCCTCTCAATTGCCTGGATATTTAACAATTGGTGTCAGAGCTTTGGTTCCTTGGAAAAGAGCTTACCTGCTTGAGGTAGATCTTGATCCGATGGCGCATGAATTAACCATTCCTATCTTTGAAGGATCTGACTATGACTTCTGAAAAGTGAAGATGAGAGGTTACTTGATCTCCTTGGGCTACAACACTTGGAAAGCAATGGAAAATAAGTATGTAAACTATAAAATGATCCTACCAATCTGGATGAAATTCAAGCCTATGAAGAAAATGAAAAGGCGAGGTATGTTATCTTTAGTGCTCTATCAAAAACTGAATTAACAAAGTTTATTTCATTGAATACTGCTCATGAGGTTTGGGAAAAGTTGAGGGATATCTATAAAGGAAATGATAGAGTTAAATTATTAGAGAAGTTGACAACTAAGTGCAAATATGATAACTTGAAAATGGAAGGAGAAGATATAACAAGCTATTTTGAAAAGGTTGACATTGCAATCAATAAAATTAGAGAACTTGGTGGCACCTTGATAGATGAAGACATAATTAAGATGATTCTAATGTCTCTACATAAAATCTATAGTGATAAGATCACTATTATTGAATAAACTTATTATTCGAAGACGTTTACTAGGGAACAACTATATGGCACTTTGTCGGCATTTGAGATAAGAAAGTTTGGAAAAGACAAAGTAAAATTTGAGACTGCTTTTAAAGCCTCTGACGAAGATCCGGAAGATGAAATCTTGGATGAGTTGGAAGCAAACTTTGTAAGAAGATTGAAGAAAGGCACCAACAAATATAAAGGTATGTTACCTCTTAAGTGTTTAAGATGTGGAAATATTGGTCATATAGCTACTAGATGTTCGGAAAAAGGATCAAGACAAAAATTCAGGGATAATAAAGGGAAGTTTAATAAGATTTTTTTATTATATTAAAGATGATATCAATGTTTCAAATGATAAATCAAACTATGAAGATGGTGACTGTTTATTTCTGGTAGAAAAAGATGTACCTAAGATTGATGTTTTTGACTATTGCTACTGATTTACATGCTAGAAGAGATAGAAATGAATGGTTCCTTGATAGAGGATTCTCAAATCATATGACTGGTGATAAGAGTAATTTCATAAAACTTGAAAAGTATGATGGAGGTTTTATTAGGTTTGGAGATGATCAAACAACTCAAATTGTAGGAATTAGCTCTATTACTTTTGATGGAAAACATAAACTGAAAATTTTTACTATGTGAAGGATTTGCATCATAATCTCTTGAGTGTTGGGTAAATGTGCAAATATGGTTACAATGTTGTTTTTTAAGATGATGATTGTGAGATCTGAAAGGGATCTAGAACTATTATTGTGGTAGCAAAAAATATTGGTGGAAACATGTAACAACTAGAAGGAGCTACAAGACACTATTTGTTATCTCAATTCAATGATAGTTAGCTCTAGCACTGGTGGATGTGTTATATCAAATTTGATAATTTGGTAAAGATCAGTTCTTCAAGTGTAAATAATTAAAAGAAAAATTTGGTAAAGATCAGAATAGCAAAGGAATGGTAAAGAATTAAAAGAAAAATTTAAGTTGTCAACTGATTCACCCCTCCTCTCAGTTGCCTAGATATTTAACAATACCGTTTGAATTACCTCCAAAACGATTGGAGACTTGGTTCTGAAGATCTTGTTGAGACACCGGTTGGTGAAGACCACATTGAAGGTATTGTGCCTCAAATTTGTGTGCAAACACATGATGGGTTCCATTGACCTTGCCAAGAGAAACACTAACTAGCCACATAGCACATTACCATTATAACTAGATGGATAATGAAAATCACTCAAATTACTCATTATAGTGCCACCCCAAACTCAGTCATCGAGGGTAATTTGCATGTCCCTAGCCATCTCTATACTACACTCACACAAGGTCTTGTTAAACTCCTCTCCGAGAAATGATTTTGTTATACTCCTCACCAATGGCTTTATGCTTCATTAACTAAATCCACATCGATCACTTCATTTTCCAACACATTAACCTCTTTATTGGGATCCTTGTACACACAATCGAGCTTTAATCTTCAAACTCATCTAATAGATAGGAATTTCCATAGAATACTCTTAAGTTTCCAATTACATATGTTCCTTGACCTTGTAGCATTGATTCCTCTTTTTAGGCTATTCTCCAAACTGGTTGTATTTCCAATTCATTATTAGTTCCCAAAGGTAATGGAAAACTCATTTTTTCAATCATCACATCATCTCCAAATAAAAGATAAAACAAACCCTAGACTGATTCGAGTTGCCTTTTGAAGCACAATTGAATTTCATTTAAATCCATCCACTCTTTTGCAAGGACCAAGAGGCCATAACTCTAGCATTATTTGTGGAATTAACTCTATTTCCCTCATAAAGAGGAGATATATCATATATAATATGTGTGTATGTGTGTGTCTCTGTGCATATATATGTATATTGTAATGCCTCGCCAAGGAACCCTACAGGATAAGAGCAAACTATGCAAGGAATGTATGGAATTTTTATTTTTTTAAGTAATAAAGTGTCATCATGCATAAAAAACTTTGAACATGTAAAATTCTAAACCCTTGGGACTCCATTGAGAATAACACAGGTCACCTCTAAGTGTTCCCTGACGTCGCTACCTTAGCAATGCATCCAAGAATAGGCCAGTAACTCATTACCCACTAGGACATGACTAAATCAACCTCCAACACTAACCAAACATGTATATATTTATTTTATAACATCAAATGAAAAGTTCCTATGATAACATCATGATGCATCAAGTATAGAGTAGCATAAGAGATCATACTACAACATCACAAATTATATCCACATACAATTTTGTCCTCACCTAGACCTCACCTTGGCATTTTGTCTTTTTATGTTCAATGCCTAGTTTTATTTTGCTCACACCTTCTTGAAACCTACAATTTAAATTCCCCTTCTATCTCCTATCCAAATCCAAGTCTTCATTGATAGGACCAAGGTGCTAGGGCACCATGGTCCTAGCTCAAGACCAAGGTGCCACATTTGGTCCCCACAATAGTCACATCAAGTGGACAATAATTTAGGTCTCGTGTCAACTTTCTTCATAAAATTGAATAATTCTTGGACAATTAAGCATAAAAGGAGTCCTACCCCTCTCATTTCAAACCTATGAAAGGTTGGATCTCTCTCGATAATATTCAATTCAAGTGAGCAAGAAATCAAGCATTTTTCAAGCATTGAAGGAGAGGTTAAGTCAAGTTCAAGCATTCAAGATGGCATCCATGATAAAATTTTCATGAAGATATTATACATGACATATTAAACCCTTGTGTAAGGATTCAGGCAAGCTTCATCAAGGTATCAATTTCAAATCTAACCTCTCCCTTAAAAGGAAAGCATCTTGTTGCAATTCAATTATGTATCCTTTACAATTATCATTTAAATTTCAAGGTTGATTCCTAAATTAGGGATTGACCCAAGGCAAACCCCTATCTGCAACCCTTTTTCTCTAACTTTGTGTACAAGAAATTGATTCAGGAGCTATGATCAAAGATTCCAACAAAATATGAGAGTGAAAAGCGGAGGACCAAGGAGACCTACCACCTTAGTCCCGAGAATTTTGCCCAATATTTCAATTATGGATCATGTGCATCTCCCTAATCTAGAAAATATCTATCTTGCCTATCCAAAAGTTACAAGACCGGGACAACCTGCCACCCTAGTCTAGACAACTCAACCTAAAATTTTAGCAACAAATTTTGATCCTATTCTTCTTCTTAATTCTTTGTACATATTTTTCTAACATTTGAAACACTTTGTTATTTCTGGTTTGCTTAATTTATCCATTTCTTTACCTTAAACTTTACAATTTAAATCCAATTTCAACTCAAAAGGGGAGATAGCCTAGAGGTAAATTTAATTTATCTCTGTCGAACCCAATCCAGGACTGAGAGGGGGGATGAATCAATCAAAACAAACAAATTGCTGAAAAATATAAATAATTAACCAACAACACATGAACACCGAGCTTTATACGTGGAAAACCCAAACAAAGGAAAAACCATGGTGGGAGTCAACCCACAAGAATATATCGACTATGAATAGAAATCATTACAAAAGAGAGATCAATACTCTAGACTTGCACACCAAGGCTAACTTCTCATGGGACAAGATACAAAGAGGACTTGCAAAACTTGAAGCTAACTGTACTCAAGGAAAGATACCAAAAATGATATGAAAAGAAGGATCTCCTGATCATGAAGTTATTCTTGAACTCTGCATCAAGCGACCAACATCAATACACACAACTTTGATCTCATCTGCCAACACTCTGTCTTAACTCTCTACAATAGTCTTCAACACAACTTCCATATCATTCAAACACAACTCTTTTACTTTGATCAAACTTCATCTAATTTTTTCTCTTCATCACATCATCTACACTCTCACATTTCACACCTCACCACCTTCAACTCAAACACACAAATGCCTTATATATAAAATAGATCATCAAGGCTTAAACAAAGTTGACATGAATTAAAATATACTTTCTGAACCAAAAATACACATGTTGATCCACTCTAGGAGAAGGAGAGGAACAAAAAACATCAATCAAAGATTAATACACCAATATGTAATCACCGGAACCTAACCAATAGCATATTCACATGTTTTGCATCAATATAAGCAATAACTAATAAAAAACATAAGCTCCAATGCACATAAATCAAATCTAGATCTCCACGCGCTACAGTGAGACCCATAACACATCAACAACACTTCCACAAATCATATTCAGACCCAAGGATACATCAAACATAGCATATCACAACCAACAACGAACAATACCACAACACCTAGAGAACAAAAAGATGTTTCTAGACCATAGAACCATCATAACCAAGATACTGAAACTATATCCAATAAACATATTGATAATACTCAATACCAATACTAGATTCTGGACCCAAGCACTTCCAGAACAACCAATTGACCAACTACACCAACACCACAACAAGATAAATTTGCACCACAAACATTCTTGAACAACAAGTTTGACATCAATGACAACCACATCAACACATACTTTCAACAATATCAACCCTTTTCCCTAATTGAATTGTGGCTAGATCTATTGAATTTACCCCCCCCGAATTTAATGTAATGTCAATGTGGTGAGATTAGTGCCTTTATTATCTTAATTGATGAAACTCTGATTTCTTCTAGCTCACATTTTTGTGAACCTAACTTGCTTCATATTTTATTCTGATTTATCACCTTAGATCTAATTTCTATGCACTTAAATATTCAAATTTGCACTCATAGATCATATTTGCAATTGAATTACATAAATTTAGAGGTTAAATTCATAAAAACCCTAATTTATTCCTATAAAATTGACTTGTGGATTGCATAATTTTTTAATTATATTCTCATATCAAATTATTATGACATGTTATGTTCAGATTTATATGCATGTAGTGTTCAATATCATAATTCACATTGTTTAATTCATTAATTAATCAATCATTTTACAAAGAAAATACATTGTTTAATCATAGTTTATGTTTTCAATCTTTGCATTCAAAATATCCCTCTTTGTGCATAAATTGTGTCCTACATACAATATTATGACGAGAATAAGTTATAGACTAAGGATATGGAGCCTCAATTGACTAACTTATTCCATGTGAGCGTTGGCGCTACCTTTAATCCAACAAATGTCATACCTAATATCACATATCCCCATTCACCTCATATTTCTCATGATGAGGATGAATCACTAAGTAGGGTTACTACTGACCAATTGGAGAATATTGATAATGACTTTGAAAATCTTCAACAATGGATATTTCAACAATACTTGGATAGTGAGGCAATCCCCTTGATTGAAGGATTAAAAATAATGGTTCAAAGTAATAAGGTAGGTGTGGATGTGTTTTGTGGCCTTGCTCATATCAAGTTGATACTAATATTATGCCAATCAAAATTTGTGTCAAATTTCTTGGTTACTCTGAATCCACTATCCAAATTAACCATTCCATTCCTATGTCCACATCCTTTCCTAGTGTTCCTACATTTACATCTTCTATCATGACTACTTTCACACAAAATGTTAATTCCACACATGGTAGTCATGGGGGCAATCCTATTGATCAATATTTTTGCATACCTCCTTCCATGAATCTTCCATTTGTTTCACAACCATTTCCCATACCATAATGCTCCCCCTCCTTATTATCAACCTCCACTTACAATAATATTACTCCATCACAATCCAATATGTCCAATTCCAATTCATCCATTGAAGCAACTATCAATAACCTAGCTCAAATCATTTCATCCTTATAGAACCAATTGGCTTCTTTAACTCAATATAAATTCAATGTTCCCACATTTGATGTAGTAAGTTGACTATCTGATGAGATTGTTCGTGTGGTTCCTCCTAAGTATGTGGAAATTCCCCAATTGGAGTTATACAATGGAAAAGGTGGCCCTTTAACCTCATGCGAAGACATTTCAAGCCTTGTGTAGTGATTTCTCTCATGATCAAAAACTCACAGTGAAATAATTTATTTTAACTTTTAGAGATAAACCCTTGCAATGATATTGATCATTGTCTTCGTATTCTATTACTTATTTTCAGCAATTGGCTAATGCTTTCATTCAACAATTTCAAAATAACATTGGTCCTAGAATTACTTTGACTAATTTTATTCAAGGTAAGCAAGGAGTTAAAGATAAAGTGATTGATTTTATTGGTAATTATAAATATTGCACTCACAAATTGCTATCATGTGCCTGATCATGATGTTCAAAGAATTTTTATTGCTAAAATTATAAAAGGGTATTAGAGATAAGCTTCTATTTTATGAGTTTACTTCTTTTACACAATTGTGTGTAGTGCTTCATAATTATCATATTTAAGTGTAAATTTGAATCATCCTCTTCAATGGATCTAGTTGATAAGAATGAGATTTATCAGCAATCATTTATGAGGTTCAAACACAACAAAGGTTTCATCACGATAAATGATAACATTAACGCTCGCCTGGCATCCACAACACCAAGTGTGGCCCCTTTATCCAAATACTTTATAAAATAATTAAGTCTTCTTTCTAAGTCTTTGCATAGTATAAAGTCGAGGTTGATGAATGTTAATGTGTTGCAACTTTCTCCCATTAAACAAATTGACTATTCTAGACCATTGTCACCTTCCCACAATCCTAAATCTTTTTGTCAATATCATCATCAACCATGTCATGACACTGAGAAATTTTACTGATGGAGGAATAATATTCAAGACTTTATTGATAACAATACTATATTTTTAGCTAGTGTGAATGACAAAGGGAATAAGTCAATAGCTCCTCCTAACCAAAACCTCCAAATCTTCACCAATTTTTTTCTTTCCCATTCTACCAATGTTGTTGAGTCTGAGCAACTTGCTTTCTCCCCTAATGACCTTGGTGTAGAATCTAATAATTTTGTGACCCTCATTGACAAACCTAAACCTACAAAATAATTTTGCATTACTTTCAATCCTAGTGAGACTATTGTTGCACTTTATGGCCCATTATATATTACTACAAAGATCAAAGAAAAACTCTCATGAGGGGTGCTCATTGATCTAGTATGTATGGTGAATGTGATTACTGAAGAACATATTTTTACTCAACAAGTGAATCAAGTAACATATGATAAATACGATGTTATGGTTAAGGTGTATGATATTTGTTCTTGCCCTATTATTGGCTCTATTACTCTTCCCGTTGAGGTTGGTAATAAGTGCTTAGATGTCAACTTTGCTATTATTCCTACATTAGATCAATGTTGTGTGAATTTGGGACATCCTTGGCTCTCTTCTTTAAATTTACCTCATAATGACACTATTATAACAATTAATCATAGCCTTTACCAAACCACAAAAAAGCGTGGAAATTTCACTCTTTATTACTTTTGGCCTAAACAACCTGAACCCTTAAAACCTTGAAATGACATCCTTTTCTTATCTTATAAAAAATGGAAAATTTAGATGATAATGGCTTTCAATAAACCTAGAGACCCTACACCCTTGGATATTACTCTTCCTCATAATGGACCTAGTATTCTTCCTACTTCTTCTATTCCTCCTCTATATGTGACAATCTCACCTTCTACATCCTATAAAGGAAATTTATTGGTATCATGTGTCTCTCAACCTATTGGGGTTTATTTTGTCCCCCCCCTCATAATGGAAGAAAAGAAGCCTGTGTCAATTAATCCTCAACCTTCTCAAATCTCAAATAAAACTAAAAGAAATTTGTGTGCAAGCAAATACCGATAAAGACATCATGCTAGGTCTTGTGAGCTTGCTTCCTAAACCCTTTCCTTCTCGAGGAAACCAAATTTTTATTTGGTCTCATTTGTCCAACATTAGCCTAACCCTAGGGAGGAAGTTCAACTCAATTCACCTAAATAAAAATGGAGGCCATTTGGTAGAATTGATTATGTGTTGCATTGATGTTTTGTCATTGATGTCAACACTAGTTGTTTGGATGCTTTACCGACACCCTTCTGGTCCTGGTAGGTTGAATAGTTTTTGGTTAACTTGGATCCAACATGATCTAGTTGACTCTGGTATAATCTGGTGATGGAATTGGCTTGTTCATGATGTTGACCATCAGATTTAAAAATGTAAAAAATTCATGGTTTTATAGGGAGCTAAGATGATTTTGAAAAGAATAATAAAAGGCTAAATATGTCCTTGATAATTTTGATAGAGACCCTAAAAATTCGACCGATACCAAAAATCCCTAAGGCATTGCCTAAACTAAAGTTGTCGGTAATAGGTGTCCATCCTTCACCAAAATGCCCAGTCTGATTGAAATGATTCTATCGAAGAAACCTACCAATATCCTATCGATAAAGTGACTTCTTGAACAAACCTTGGCCACGATGGATCTCCAAAGGGATTCACTAAAAACATTAGTTCCATCGATAGAAAGTACATCGAGGAAATCATAATTGGTCCCACTGATAAAATAAAGGGTATCGATGAGACATATGAGCATCTCGCCCAGGGAGGAAGTTTGGCCGAAAGAGTAATATCGAAGGAACCAACAGATACTTTATCGACGAAGCTATTTCGAGGAAAGGAGGGTATCGAAGAGGCACAAAAGATGTTGACCAAAAATAGCTTTCTCATCAAAGGATAAGGGATCAATGAAACACGAGAAATTTCAATCGATTACTTGTTATCGGACAAACATAAGAAGTCAAACGAGAGTATTATTCTTTTACCGAAAGGGTAAATTTCATCAACGCTAGTACAAAGGCCGAATAATGAAGAATTGTTTCGATGGAATTCTAACATAGATAAGACAATGGAGGAACTTAGCGATAAAAGGATTTTCATCGAAAAGCAAGATTTCGATGAACTGATATAACATTGCATCGATACAAACATTTAAAGCAAGGCTTCGATGAAATCAGGATATTGATGAGACCAAGAGATGTGTCGGTGATAATGTCAATTTCACCGAAGTAAAGAATGATGTCGATATAATATGATGTTTCGAGGAAACATAAGGTAAATCCATCGAGACATATGATTTCATCGAAGTGCAGCATAGGTGTAATGCTAAATAAGCATCGATGGAAAATTTAAAACACTGCTAGACAAATGATTACTAGTTGCCGCGAAGATCAAAACAAATCTCAGTAAGTTCACATCACCATAAATTCAAAATGAATACCTATGTGATCGTTTCTTAATTGGAATTATTAACTGGTAAGTTCACCATAAAAGCTCAATAAATTGACGAAGAAGGAGACGTTGTTGACAGTGCCTAAGATAATTCATAGAGAGCGATCCAAAGCCAAACAATTCGGAATTGGATTCACAAGAGAAGCGATTGGATTCCAAGTAAGTTCTTCACCCTTAGAAACCTGTAATTAAAATAAAGTCATCATCTTCGAAAGCCAGTAAGGTTAGGAAAGCAAAAGAAACCCAATCTATAGATGATAAACCATAGAGACAAAAGAGGGAAGGGCGTTCATTGGCCCAAGATTGGATTGATCAGTGTCCCTCATCAAGCCTCAAGTCTAAAAAGGTTAAGACTGATGAGGAGGGTTTAGAAGATAGATTTGAGCATCTTGGAGATATATGGACAGACATGAGAGGCCATGAGTTGTTTATTTTTGGGTATATCAGAAGGAATGCACCTGAACCCTGAGCAATTTATGGGGACTTAATTTGGGATAACTAGCAATAGCTAATGTCTTTGTTAATGTTGAACTTATGAAATCCCTAGCCAACAATTATGACCCCAAGACCAAAACTATATATGATTACATGGGGGAACCAATACTATTGATTACTAGGGAAATTGTTGATACTGTGTTTAATCTAGATTGGGGGTTCGAAGAGCAAATTGATACTAAGAAATTGGCACAAGAGTACTTCAACCTAGAGGACATCTATAAGAGGTTGAGACTCCCTATCCATAGACCCAGGGTTGCAGGATCGACAATACCATTAGGTAAAGATGACAAATCTCCCTATGATGTCAATTCGTTCCATCCCTAATTCAAGTATACATACTACTGTGCTGCTCAGGTTCTGGGAATAGAGGCTCATCCCTTGATGGATATAACGGCTATGGTCATCTATGCAGATTTGCAATCTAAAGATCCCTGGTTATTTGATTTTTCTACTTATCTTGTTGATGCCATCAATCATGGAATAGAAAAACTAAAAGGAGATGTGATTAATGTGCATTTAAAGTATGATTATGTTCTTATGCACATGTTGTTGTATGTTGGACAAGACAAAGGGCTATGGCCAGATGAGTTATGCATCAGGGCATATGATAAGGCTAGGATAAGGAAGCCTGTACAACTATGGATATCTTCATGGGACCAGAGATACAACAACAACCAGTACTAGAATTTCAAGGAGTACTTTGTTAAGACACTATATAGATTGTTGGGATACCTGTGTGATCATGCCTTGTCTCCTAAAATTCAGAGATTCTTAAGGCCAAAGGATTATGGTGAAGACACCACAATTAAGCACAACTGGGCAGATTTTTACTGCTTTTCGGATTGCACTGAAATAAGAGTGTATAGGTTTGAGGTAAAACCATATGTATTGCCTATCATAGTACCTCACAGAGTGGCATGCCTACAGATTGCCAGGCAGTTTTCAATAGTAAGTGCCCAACATTTAACTGATCATGGAAAACAATCCATTGTGCCTGGATTACTGGCGTTTTCAGATTTTATTGTCAAAAGTTCAAAGAGTTATGGTTTTCTGCAATATAAATTGGATTATTATAAGATGGTGGAAAGTGACCCCAGGCCAAACTTTGATCCCACGCGATACATAGGGGTAGCAAGGTCATCCTAGAAACTTAAGGTTGGAGAGCATGTGTCACTCATACCTAATGATTTCATCAGAAACATGGGAAGGGAAGAAGCTAATGAAAAAAGGGCTAATTATGAGCGAGTGTTACAAGCCTACAAATGGAAACTCTTTCGAGGGAGAATAAACGAGGACATGCTTCAAAACATCAAAGATCCCTTAGACACAACAAACAAACTTATGGAGCATGAGCTAGAGTTTCTTGAGGGAGTGTTTACCTATGTCTATGGGAAGCACATCAAAACTGTCAGGGATACAGAGCCCTTAGCTCAATTGTCTCCTCAATCCATCTCTAATGTTATTCTAGTTGATTCCCCTAGAGAAGAATATCCTCCTAGATTTGAGGGTGGTGTATAGATGGATCTGATGATAGGATAATACAATATCCAGGATATTGGAGATATAAGGATATTTGAACATGAAGATTTCATTGCTGATAATGATTTAATTTCCTTTAGAGAGTTCAATACATTTTTATACCAGCATAAAGCAATACAAGTTAGGAATGTTATGAAAGAGAAAACAAAGGAAGAACAAGTCCAAAGGTTACAAGAAGAGGTGGACCTTGCTATGAGAGAAATGACACCTGAGAAAGGAAGGAAGATACTCAAGGATGTTGGTGTGCTAATCTACTCAGGTTGGGACATGAGGTCTACATTACTATTAGATAGTTTCCTCAAGAAGCAAGACCCAAACAAGCAAATCATGCTAGATGAGATAGATGGGATCTTTATGGGCTTAGACTATGATCCAGATCAAAAGGCTCTCATGATGTGGGCCTTGTATCTGAAGGAGAAGAGACCCATACTTGTTGATACAGATCAATCTTTTGGCCACCTGATGATCCAGCAAGTTGGGAAAACTAATCCTAGAATCACAGCAAGGTTGAACTTGGATGTAGAAAAACTAAATCAGGAACAAACAGAGTTTTTGGTCAAGGAGAACAGCACTTACAAAGGCTTGTATGAAAAGGCTACTAAAGAAATCGAGAGGCTACAAGGAAAGTTGTCACAAAAGACTCCTATTATGGGGGGATATGAACCAGATATGGGTTTTCAACTCGACCTAAGGGTCTTAAATGCTATATAAAATGCTGCCTACTAGAGGATAAAGGCTAAAAATTTAACAAAGCAATTGACCAATGCCCAACAGAAGATGAAAAAATTGGCAAATGATGCCATTGAGCATGGGTTCAAAGCTATGTTTCCACATGCTAACCAATATTGGAAAGTATACACAGGGACTGTGAAATCTCTAAAAGAGCATGAGAGATTGAGGGCGAGATTGCAAGATGTATTGAAAGATAATGAGGTCATGACTGCTAAAGAAAGAGTTCAAGGGGACCAATACCTGGTAGAGCAAGACACTGAATAAAGACCTCCAAATATTGGATGAGGAATATGTTGCAACAATACAGGTTGTCTACAGGGAAGGTGACCTAACTCCTTTAGAGCAATGGCAAAAAGAATTTGCATGAATTAAGGAGAAAGTCATGGCTAGATTTAACTAGCATGAAGATGTAGCCCCACATGTCAACCAGACAGTGTTTGATCTCTTTTCATTGGAGACAGATATGAAGAGGAAGAGTGTGGCCGCTAGATGCTGTAAGAATGATAGTTATATTAATCATCTCGACATGCTTAATCTTTTTATTTTTCACTTTGTTAAGAAATTGTATTCAAATTGTTAATGATGAAGGGACATAACTTCTCATAGAATAGGTGTTTCTCACATACTTATATGAGAAAATTTTGTAAAATGAAGACATTATTAGAATATCAGATACTGGACAGATTCTATAGCCTCTGGCAGACTATTGTACCATTTTGAAGTTTTTAATAGAATCATTCATTTTTCTTCTGCGTATGTGTTGTGGATTATCTATTTTTGTGTATGTAATTGTTTGTGATATTATCTAAAGGAGATAAGGTTATTTGTATTCTTGCAGTGAAGTCTATCTTCCTAGGTTATAAATTTGGATTAAAAAGATCTACTCGTGGATTGTATTTGTTCCTTGTAGTTCTTCCTTGAATGGTCCCTTAAGGTTAGGGTTAAATTTATTTAGGCAGTTTATGATATAAATATTTAGCAGATCTAATAAGAAACAGTAACAAATAGATTTACCAAAGGGTGTAGGTTTAAAAACTATCTCACAAATCATACATTAAGTCCTAAAGAAATATAAGACTTTGAAGCCCAAATAATAGGAAAGACACTGGTCATTCACAAATCACAACCGTTACCATATTAATTACCTTTGCATTAAAATTACAGGATAAGTGAGTAGGATTCATAGAACCAATTAGCAATAGTATATATACAAATAAATTTCAAGTACAAAGATTGAATAGCTTCCACAACAACAATCTTGAACTCATCTAAAACCACCTCTCCTAGGATACTATGCCATTCTGAGGCAAGGAAGAATTTAGACCAAGATACTCAATCTACTATAAAAAGCATTAGTCATCGAAAGCCACTAGTGAATAGGTATACCCGCCTAGGTCTTGCAGAGCCTAAAGTGAGGGAGTTAGTAACCAAATAGGTTCACTCTATAAGTTGGCCAAGTCAATTGGAGGGTTTGATCATAGGAGTTGGCATTTCCTTAGAACCTATCCAATCTATTGATTTGAGATCCAATAGATTGGCAACTTTATTGGGGAGAGTATTCATTTAAAAAGACCGTTGTGGGAAACAACTCATATAAAAGGAAACAAATTTCATGTCTAGAGAGAGGTGGCAACTCTGAAGTAAAGAGAAGAAGTTTTTTTTATGGGAGGAGGTCAATAACACAAGGCCATATAATCGTACAATTGAACTTTGATCAAAAAAGAAACAAGAAAAAACCAAACAAAGAACCAATAAACAATCTAATGGAACACATGAATGATTTCATGAATGAGAGGTATAATCAATATTACTCTGAAAATAACTCAAATCCAGCTTGGAATAAATAGGATTATATAATTCCTTCATGCCCAAGAAATGAGGACTTAGCAGCTATAGATAAAGCACGAAAAGGGAAATTCCCTCCTGGTTTTGAAAATCATCACCCAAATTCAAGAGAAAATACATCAAGTTCCTCAGGCTCAAGCAAGATGGATGCACCAGATCGTTTTGCAGATTTAATGAAACAAATGTTAGATGTAGCTACTAAAATGAAAGATACTGGAAGAACAAGGGAGTGTGTGGAATTATGTGCTAGGATGAGCATTAATTTTAATGAAAATGATATTGATCATGACCTGAATAAGTACAAAGAAAGATGTGAACATGCAACCCAAGGATCGAACAAGGGAAGAAGTCATAAAGATGAAACCAACACAAAGAAAATTACCTATAAGATAACTGGAAACCCCTTATATGATCATGGGAATGGTAACTTTGCATACACCCATGTACCTCCTAAACATCAATACAATCATTATAACAACTTTGCATATCAAAATCAATTCCAATCCCGAAACCCAATTCCCCATTATAATAACATGAGTCAGAACCATGGGAATTTCTTCCAGGGAGGATATGGATTGATGAATATAGAGCATATCAGACAATTTGACTTTTCAGGAATGATGGTGTATCCTCATCCAATTCCAAATGAAATTAGAACTGTAGTACCAAAATTCACTGGGAGTAATGCTATCACAGGAGAAGCACATTGCAAAGCTTTCGATGTAGTCATGGAAGATTTATGCCTCCCATACGAAGATTTTAAAATGAAGTTATTCATGCAGTATTTAACAGAGGATGCACGAGATTGGTTCAGAACATTACCTGATGCTTCAATAAGTAGCCTAGCAGAGTTTAAGAGACTTTGACTCGAACAATATGGAGATCAAAATAGCCCTAAGTTTGCACTACATGAAATCAAAAGTATCAAGAAAGAACCTAACAAGACAGTAATTGACTTCAATAAAAGATTCAATGGAGTTATAAAAAAATTCCTAATAGGATAAAACCAATCTCAGAAGTAAGCATCTTGTACTACATAAGTGTCTTTGACAGCAAGACAAATTATGAACTCAGAATAAAATATTCTACAACTCTTCAAGGAGTTATGAAAGTTGCCATAACTATAGAAAACAATAGAAAAGTTGCAAGGAGAATTGGGAAGAGAGAAGATACTAGGTTGCTCAACCCAAAAGCTCCCAAACAAACTAAAGATGAAGATAAATTGAAAAAGGTATTAAATGTTCTAAAGGATTCATCTATGAAGGTAAATAAAACAGAGAAACAATAGTTCTTCTGTCATGATAGACCTAGACTACACGATATGCCTTACAACACTACCTAGAAGGATGGGAAACTAGTGGAGAAGAATCAAAAGGATAATATGCAGACACCAGATCCTCTAAAAAAGAACTATGAATCAGGTGTCAAATGATAACCTGTGGTGCTTTTCCTGTGACATGCCACATTCTCCTTACCAATGTATAGTAGCAAAGAAGCTGCAGGAAGAAGAAGAAGAAAGTGAAGGGTATACATATAACCACACCATAAATTTTCTATCATTCAAAGAATACAACTCATCTGAGGAAGATAGGGATAGTGATATAAGTTCCAAACAGATCAATCAACAGTGTTGTATGCAGAAAATATTCTCAAATGAGGAAGAAGAAATCAAACTCAAGGTCCCCACTGAAGAAGAAAGAGAAAGAATCACAGTGGTTGCGGTGGAACAAGCCAAAAGAACCTATGCTCTTAGAAACAGAACCATAAACCCTGAGCAGGGAAATCCCTCTGGTATGTTCATGAAAGAAACCAATAAGACATCTAAATCAATGAATAATGTCCAAGACAAGGATTCAGGCAAAACCAAAGAGAAAGGTGTTCAAATAACAAAACCACAAAAGGGGGAGAAAGAGAATATAAAAAATGCTTCCTCAACACCAGCCACTGCGTCATTTGACATTGTGAATGCTTTGACACGGATGAAGGTCTTTGTACCATTGCTTGAGATAATTAAGTTCCCTGAATATAGAGAAAATACTCTAAAAATGATCACAGAAGTCTCAAGAGAAAAAGTGAAGGAGCACAAGCAGGGTGGACAAGACAATAATGGTGAACATGATCTGGCTCCAGCCATATATCTGGGGTCAACAATAACAAAGAGTCCTTCCCAAGTAGATCCCTTCTACCTGACCCTAATGATCAATAATAAGATGATTAAAAAATGCATGATTGATTCAGGAGTAGCAATAAATGTTATGCCTGTAGGAGTTATGAAAGAGCTTGGAATGGGGGTGGATATGACATTTGGCAAGTGTTATGCTATGGATAATAGATTTGTTCCAGTGGTGGGTGTTATGAAAGATGTAGAGTTCAAGCTAGCAGCATGCCCTGAAGCATCCTACACGAAAGACATCGTGGTGGTAGATGTCCCTCCTAATTAAGGAATGTTATTATCCAAACAGTGGTCAAACCTGATAGGGGTACATGTCCAATTGGATTTATCATATATTACCATACCAGTGAATGGGCATGAAGTGAGAATTAAGAGAGAGCCTTGTTCCTTGTATATCATTAAGGATGTAAAAACTCTTGAGCCGATATGTTTTATTCAGTCAGACATAGATAATTTTAAAGTACAATTGACAAAGCCAAAGACTAAGGATTTGTCTCCAATTGAGTCTTGCATCAAAGAAACTAATGATCAAGTGTGGCACATGTACTTTGATGGCTCATGAAGTAAGGAAGGAAGTGGGGCTGGGATTCTATTCATTTCACCAAGTGGAGAAACATTTAAGTATTCTTTCAAGTTAGTGTTTGAATGTACCAACAATATTGTTGAGTATGAGGCTCTAATCACAGGACTGAACCCAGCAGTTAAGCATGGAATAAAAATCCTTAGTGTATCTAGGGACTCAAAATTGATAGTGTCCCAAATTAAGGAAAAATATGCCTCTAAACATATTAGATTGAAGCAATATAGGAATGCAGTCTAGGAGACCATTGAATTGTTTGATGCCTTTCAGATAAATTGGGTTGATAGGTCAAAGAACATAAAGGATGACTTTCTAGTGAATATTGCACTAAAGGAAAGTAATGTGACATTGAATGGATATCAAAAGTGGAGATAAAATTCAAACCTTCTATCCTTGATAACCGATACAACTGGAAAAAATTTCAAGATGATGCCGACTTGCTAAACTTCTTGTAGTGTGTGGATCATTATTAGGCACATGCTATTAAATTTAATGACTTTGTGGAAGAGACTGATGGGAAAGAAACCGTATTTGGACAGGAGATCATATAGCTGAAATCAAACAAACTACCAAGAGGTTTGGTTGCATTAGAAAGGACCTTCAATGCACAGGACAGAATAGAAACTAAAGTGACTGCAGCTAGAGAAAGTGATGTTGAACAAGTTAACTTGGGAAACAAGGAATCACCAAGGCATGTGTTTGTTGGAAAGAAATTAACCCCTAAAAAGAAACAACAACTGATAATATTGCTCAGAAAGTATAGGCATGTTTTTGCATGGTCATATGATAACCTCAAAGCCTATAGAGAAGATCTTTTCCAGCATGAAATACCCCTAAAACTTGATGCCAAGCCATTTAGACAAAAACAAAGACCTATGAATCCAACCTTGCTACCTAAGATGAGAGAAGAAATAATAAAAATGAAAGATGTGGGGATAGTCAAACCTTGTAGGTATTCCACTTGGGTTTCAAACCTAGTGCCTGTTAGAAAAAAGAATGGAGATATATGACTTTGTGTAGACTTCAGGGAACTTGAATATATCATCTTTGAAGGATTACTACCCATTACCAAATATGGATATCATGTTGCAGAAGGTGACTAGATGTGAACTATTATCTATGACGGATGGATTCTCAGGTTACAACCAATTAAAAGCTAGGGAGGTTGAGCAATACAAGATAACCTTTACAACACCATGGGGTACTTATGTGTATGCAAGGATGCCATTTGTCCTAACTAATGCTAGGGAAACTTTCCAAAGAGCAATGGATGTAGCATTTGCAGAGCTAATAGATGTGATAATGGTGGTATATAAGGATGATCTAACTGATTACTCAAAAAAGGCTAAAGACCACTGCAATCACCTTGGAAAGATATTCAAAAAATATTTAGAATATGGGATCTCTCTTAATCCAAAGAAATGTCATTTTGGAGTTGAGGAAGGAAATCTCCTAGGACATATAGTATCTAAGGAGGGAGTAAGAATTGATCCTGAAAGAGTGGCTGCAATTAATGAAGTCCCCATTCCAAAAACTGTTAAAGCCATTCAGACATTTCTGGGACAAATCAACTATGTCAGGAGATTTATCCTAAACTTTGCAGATATTGTAAAGCCTATAGTGCAGATGTTGAAGAAAGGAGCTAAGATAGATTGGGATGCAGAAGCATTGGATTCCTTTGTAGTAATCCAAAGGGAAATATCTGAGGCACCAGTACTGATATCACCATATTTTAGCAAACCATTTTTTATCTTCTCTTTTGCCTCTTGTCACACGGTAGCAGCAGTATTACTACAGAAGAACCAAAATGGTTATGAGCAACCCATTGTGTATTTCAGCAAATCATTGAGCCCATCTAATATCAAGTATGATATAAATGAGAAACAGGCCTATGCTCTAGTAAGAGTGGTAAAACACTTTAGACCATATCTGGTAGGGGCAGAGATCATAGCTTATGTTCCTAATGTAGCAGTGAAAGATATTTTCAGACAAACAAAAGTAACAAGAAAAAGGTGCAAATGGATCAATCAAATCCAAGAGTTTAACATTGAGCTCAAAATTTCACAAGTCATTAAGGGCCAGGGATTAGCTAAACTCATGGCAGGAGCAGATTCTGAAGGATTTCAAGTAAATGAAGTTGGGCTTGAGGAAGCTAGTTTCACCATCGAGCACACAGCATGGTACACAGATGTTGTGTATTATCTTAAACATATGAAGTGTCCAGACAATATGACCGATAATCAAAAGAGGACCTTGAAGTTGAAACCATTAAATTATGTGATCATTAATGGTGACTTGTATTGGAAAAATAGAGATGGGATCTTGTTGCTTTGCCTGGATGAACATCAAGCAAAAGGAATCTTGCAGGAAATGCATGGTGGGGTATGTGGTGGTCATTTTTCTGCTAAAACCACAACTCATAAAATACTGAGGGTTGGATATTATTGGCCACATATATTCAATGACTCCTATACATATGTTAGGAAGTGTGAAGCATGCCATAAGTTCTCAATAAAATTGAAGTATCAGGGGGCACTCCCATTAAGACCTATGCAGGTTGAAGAACCTTTTCAACAATGGGGGTTGGATTTCATTGGGGAGATATCAAACAAATCTAGTGGAGGTCACAGGTGGATATTGGTAGCCACCGATTACTTAACCAAATGGGTAGAATAAATTCCTACCAAGCAGGCTACTGGCAAAGTAGTCATCAAATTCCTGATGGAAAATATCATTACCAGATTCGGTGTCCCTGTGAGGATTATTGCTGATAATGGAATGTGCTTCAGATCTGAGGAATTTAACACCTTCTGTGAGGAGTATGGCATCAAAATATCCCATTCATCTCCATATCATCCCCAAGATAACGGGCAGGTTGAATCCAGCAATAAAAATATCCTCAAAATCATCAAGAAGATGCTAGGACAAAATTAAAAAAGGGTGGGATTCAAAATATTGTCTGGCACTTTGGTCTGATAGAATAACAATCAAGAAGCCCACAGGAAAATCTTCGTTTGAATTGGTTTATGGAAAGAAAGCTAGACTTTTGTTGGATAATCTTCTGCATGTCCATAGATTTATGATACAAGAATAAATTGATGTGGAAGATCCTTTGCAGGAGAGGCTTGTTCAGCTAGCAATGCTTGATGAGATCAGAACAGAAGCCCAGAAGTAGAATGTTAAGACACAGAATCAAATGAAAAGGTTATATGACAAAAAGGTGACAAATAGGAAATTTGAGATAGGTGACTGGGTCTTGATGTGGGATGCCAGAAACCAAGACAAAGGTAAGTATGGAAAGTTTGAGGCCCTTTGGCTTGGGCCATATGTGATTATGGAGAAAGTAGGGGAGGATGCATATTACATACAAAGTGCTACAAGAGAAAATCAGGAATTGCCAGTACATGGACAGTTTCTGAAGAGATTTTTCTCTTAAAATATTATTCCATGTACAGTAGATTAGGATTATTTTTCCATTGTATATACCACCAACCACCATTAGTAGGTACCTATTCACCAGAGAGTCTAGGCCCTTGAAGGTATCTGTGAAGGTATCTGTGACATACCCTCATCCCCAGTCAGAGCCATTGTTGAGCATCAGATTAAAAAATGTAAAAAATCCATGGTTTTATAGGGAGCTAAGATGATTTTGAAAAGAATAATAGAAGGCTAAATATGTCCTTGATAATTTTGATAGAGACCCTAAAAATCCCACCGATACCAAAAATCCCTAAGGCATTGCCTAAAATAAAGTTGTCGGTAATAGGTGTCCATCCTTCACCAAAATGCCCAGTCTGATTGAAATGATTCTATCGAAGAAACCTACCAATATCCTATCGATAAAGTGACTTATCGAACAAAACATGGCCACAATGGACCTCCAAAGGGAATCACTGAAAACATTAATTCCATCAACATAAAGTACATCGAGGAAATCAGAAGTGGTCCCACCAATAAAATAAAGGGTATCGATGAAACTACAGTATTGATGAGACATGTGAACAGCTCGCCGAGGGAGGAAGTTTGGCCAAAAGAGTAATATCGAAGGAACCAATGGATACTTTATTGATGAAGCTACTTTGAGGAAAGGAGGGTATCGAAGAGGCACAAAAGATGTTGACCCAAAATAGCTTTCTCATCGAAGGATAAAGGATCGATGAAACACGAGAAATTTCCATCGATGACTTGTTATCAGCCAAGCATAAGAAGTCGAAGGAGAGTATTCTTCTTTTATCGAAAGGTGAAATTTCATCAATGCTAGTACAAAGGCCAGATAAGACAATGTAGGGACTTGGTGATAAAAGGATTTTCATCAAAAAGCAAGATTTTGATAAACTAATAAAACATTACATCGATATAGACACTTAAAGCAAGGCTTCGATGAAATGAGGATATCGATGAGACCAAGAGATGTGACGATGATGATGTCAATTTCATCAAAGTAAATAATGATGTCGATGGAATATGATGGTTTGGGGAAACATAAGGTAAAGATATTGAGACATATGATTTCATCGAAGTGCAGCACAGGTGTGTTGGCATATGCACACTCCAATGAGACATTGTAGGTGATTGAAGGTTTTGTCATTGATGGCAACCTTACAATCCTATGACACCGGCAAGGCATTCCACCGACACTCCCAATATCAGACTCTACACCAGCACCGACAGTGAAAGGAAGCATACCAGCAAAGAGGCCGACAGGATTTTTGTTGTAATACATTTTGTTTATTATTTGTAAAATCTTTGTAAGCCGACTTGGCAAGCTGTAAAATGACTCTTATATAAGAGAGATCATTATAGAACATTTGGTAATGAAGTAAGAGGAATGTAATTAGGTGAAATAAGGCAGACCTATTATGTGAATCATAGGTTAAGGGTTTATGTAAGAAGCAAAGCAGAAACCGGTACTAGATCAGGCATTATAGATGTTATTTTGAAGCAGTACAAGACACTGGATTTATATAATCCATTTTTGTAAGTCAGTGAAACTTCCTATTTTGTATTTGAGCAGTGAGCTCTAGGTAGTTGGTCTTCCTGCATGTGCAAGCCTCTCTTGTAGCAGTAATATTCTCTTATTGGCTAGTAAGTAAGTATTTTGGGTCACAAATCCCACTGAGGTTTTTCCCACACTGGGTTTCCTCATTAAATCCTTGTGCTATGGTGTATTTTTCATGTGGTTGTTTTTATCTCTAGTTATTGCATTACTTTCTACTTACCGGTACAAAGTATTAATATGTTCTACATGTTTTAAGTTAAGAAAATCTTATTACCGGTTAGATGTTGGTTCACCCCCCCCCCCCTCTCAGTATCTGTGGGAATCCTAACAATTGGTATCAGAGCTTGGTCCTCTATTTTCATAAGCCTAACATCTTGAGGAAGATCTTGACACCGGTAGAGATGGAAAACTTGATGAATCAACATGAAGGAGCTCTCTCAAACTATGATGCAGAAAAATTGAAAAATATCAAACTTGAAGATGATCTAAAGGTTGCTTAGGATATTATTCAAGCACTTCAAGAGAATCTTACTATTTCAAGAAACAAGAGAAGAGAACTTTGTGAAAAGATGCAAAATGAGAATGATGAAAAAGAAACTCTTAATGATATGATAAACAAGCTGAAGCAAGAAAACATGACAACAAAGAATGAGATGCAGGATATGACTATGAGATTTTGTAAAGAAATTGAAGATACAAAGAAGAATGAAGAAGATTTGACTAGAAGACTAAGTGATGCTGCAAATGAAAACACAAGACTCAGCTATGAAAATGATTTGTTAAAGATAGATCTGATGCACACACAGAATGACTCAAATGAATTGATGAGGCAGAAAGAAGTCTTAGAAAGAGAACTAGACACCGCAAATCAACATAAAGAGAAATTCAAGAAAAGCTCGGAAGAACTTGGTAACTTACTGAAGAATCAAAAACCTAAAGGTGACACTTGTGGAATTGGCTTTGAAGTTGGTGAAAGCTCCAGTACTGCAAACACACGGGATCATAACAAACCGGTAAGACAACCTACTGCTTACAAATTTAATGGAAAATGCTTTAACTGTAATAAGTATGGTCATAGAGAAAATGAATGTAGATCTAGAAATTATCAGAATATCAACACCCCCACCAGTCAATGTTCAAAATGCAACAAAGTTGGTCATAATTCTAAGAACTATAGAATGAATGTGAGATGTTATGTTTGTGGAAGATTTGGACACTTATCTAATCAATGCAAAACACAAACCGGCATAGGTTATGGAAAGGTTATTCAGAGAAATAATGTGACTTGTTATGCATGTAACAAAATTGGGCATATTGCTAAATTTTGTAGAAGCAAGTCCTCATCGGTAGACAACAAATGTCCTAGTTTGAAAGGAAAAGAAAAAGTTGAACAAGTTAAGCAGGAATTCTCAAAACAATGGATCAAGAAATCAGAACTGAATGGTGTTGGGAATACTCCTCCACTGGTAGAACAGAGTAGCACTCCACTGGAAGGAGTCTCTTCATCAAATTGAAGAAAATTTCTTTGAGGGTTTGGCAATCAATGAGACATATGCTATTATTCCCTCGGTTGATGGTAAGAAGTTGAAATTACTTCCATACCGGCAGACAAAGTTAAGTGATTACTTAACTGGCATACATTAAATGAGGTAGTTGGCAGATTGACATTATAAATTAATGTTTTTGGCTCCATTTCACTTCACTGAGCATCCAAACATTTGAAGAGCGCGAAATTTCCAGAGCTAAGGCATTTTGAGCAAAGAGGCAAAGCATTTCAGTGATCAATCCTTCCTAAGGCAGAAAAAGGTATTTATAATCATGGCATCCTCTTTTGTACCTAAATTCATAGAAAACCCTACTGTGGTCGAGGTAATCAAACGCCCTAGGCCCGTATTTCAATTATTTCTTGAGATAGATAAAAAGGATGACAATGTAGGTGCTTTTTCCCAAATTCCCAAAGGAGTTGTTTTTGCAGAAGACCCTAGAATTTATATCCATTGCCATATAGAAGAATTAGGAGATGAAGAAATCAAGAACATGTACAAATCTATTATCTATGATGACTCTAGAAATGTAAAACCTAAACACAAAATTGTTGAAACCCTAGGATTCACTGAGATCCTCTGCATTCCAGATTCCCCAAGGAAGTTATTAGGATAGTATTGAGCAGGGTACATGGAGAATTTTTCTGGCTAGATTCAATCCACAAAATTACCAAGGAAGCTGTGAAAGCTGTAACAGGATTACCTTCCACCGGTAGCAGACCAGACAAGACAAAGAAGGTCTCAAATGACCTGGTAATGAACCTAACTAGTGCAACATCTGATAGAAGGTCTTTAAGGGTTAATTATGTGACCGGCATAAATGTGAGATTTGTTAGCATGATTTTAGGATACAAAGGAACACATGCAAATAGACTTAACTCAGTTTCCAGTTTATGCATTAAAAGTGCACATGATATGGTAAAAGAAAATGTAAAAATTGATGTATGTGAATGGCTAAAGGATGAATTGATTGACAATTTAGGGAAGATCAAGAAGGATAAGAAAGGAACATTTAGATTTGGTAACTTACTTGTATGCTTAACGCTACACATAACCAAACAGGTGCTCGGTATAGGTATCAAGAACCTTGGATTTGACATACCGGTAGGAAAACAGTTATCAGACTTGTTCAACAACATGGGTGAAAACAAAGAAAAGAATATTGATGAGTATTTTCAAGCACTAAAGGCTAGAATGAACAAAAGAGTTAAACTGTCACAGAAAATTGTAAACAAATACAAAGATGATATATGTTTTGTGATTAAAAAGGATGAAATCTGGATGGAAGTAGTTATCCCAAGAACAATTTGGGTTACTGAGATGGGTTATGAGACTGATGACCACATCATTGAAACATATGCTAAAGCACTTCTGGAAGCACCAAATGAACCTAACGAAGAGGTATTTAGTAGTGTTGAGGCCATTGAAAGCCAAATTCAATCTAAGAAGAGAGTAAAGAAAGTAGAAGCAACTATGAGAAGAGGTTCAAGGCAGGCTAAGGCTATAAAAGAAGATGTACTGAAACAAACCGATATCACTGAAGATGAGTTATAGGCACAACAACCAGAAACTCACCTGTCACCGGTAGCAACCTCTTCACAGAGTGACAAGCCAGCTGAATTTAAAAGAGTTGTAAGGAAAAGACAACCTTCACCGGTATCCACACCCTCACTTAGAATAACTAGACAAAAACAACAGGCTGTGAGGTCTCTGGTAAAGAAGACCACCCCAAAGAAAAAGCTAACACCTAAGAAGAAAAGGACTCAACAGAGTATTTCTCTGATTGATAGACTGTTGGATGAAATCATAGAAGAAGGAAATCTCAAGAACATAGAAAAATTATATGATACACTATCAGCAGATGAGAAAGAGCAAGTTGAAATCAGTGTCATTTTACACCTGGATATCTATAAGAAGTTTTTGATGCAAGTTGTAGATGAACTACCAAAAGAATTATTCAAAAGACTGGAAGCAAGAAGATAATCTGTTGTAGAACTTGACAAGAAAATCAAAATTGAAAAATTACTTACTGTCTACCCAGTCAACTCTCCAAAAGAAATAGATGATCTAATTGAAAAGGCCAACAGATTAGTATTCTCTACTACACACCGGCATATTGCATTAATGGCAGGAAGAGTAAAAGAGGTAACAAAAGAAATAGAAAATGGATGGGATATATTCCTTGTGGAGAAGGAAAAGAAGGAAGAATACAGGAACCCCAAGCCTATCAAAGTTTATCAAAAGGACAAAGATAAAGGTAAAGGAAAGGTTGGTGGACCTCCTAGTATCAAAATAAAAGATAACTTATCCCCACCTCTGATTATTCCACCGGTAACAACAACAAAAGACCAACCGACTGATGGCAGTATGGATGTATCACAAGAGGATACTAATCCTAATTCAGAGATACTATACATAATTGATGTTGATACTCAAAAGGTCAACATTGTGGTAGATAAAGACACAACCGGTAAGACTGACATGGCTAGTGAGTCATTGGCAACTGACAACATTGATAACACTGAAGGAAAAGTGGAAGTTGATAGCACAGGGAAACAGACAGAGACTTCGACAGAGACTGAAATAGATCAACAGACAGAGAGACAAGCAAAGCAACAGGCTCCGGAACAGGAACAAGTTCATGTAGAAATAGTGCCACCAGCAACAGCAGAGAAACAAAAACCCTTGCTTAAGGAAATGGAAACACAGGCTGACCTACCAGAGGTCACTACAAGCATGGTTACTTCCTCCATTGGCGGAATCTAGAATATTGGTTCCTCCTCTGCAGGTTACAATCAACCAATGTAACTGAAGTTCTTTTAGATTCTTTGAAGAAAATAACTAATTGTAGTTCACAAGCTTATAAAGCTATAGATGAGACAATCCCAATTTTGAAAATGATAGCTCCAAAATGCAACATAGATAATAAGGATTCTTTGAGTCAACTTGACACTTTGTCAAAGTATATTACTGACAGCACAGTGACAGTTGAACAATTAAAGGAACAGGCATTCAAAGATAGGTTGGAAATTGAAAAACAAAAATTCTTTGAGGATCAAATAAAGAAGTGTACTAGGGAATTTGACACACTTCTACCAGAACTATGCAAATCATTGAAGGAATTTAAAACTCTGTACAAATATACTTGCAAGACAAACTTTTTAACAGTTGACATAGATAAGAAAATGAGCAAGGTACAAGAAGAAATTAATAAACTTGCTGACAATTTTGTTAATTCACCTGATACATTATCAGTTTTTGAGCAAAAGATAACAAGTTTTGAGGAAGAGTTACTAAAGCTAGAGAGAGAAAAAGAGAGAATAATAAACAAGGCTAAGAATCTAAGACTAAGACTAAGTCCCAGATTGGACTATCTAGCATTCTTGAGGAAGGAAATATCTGAGGCATTAGTACAAGGACAGAAAACACTGGCAGAGCATATGCAACACCTCACCGGTACAGTTCAAAGAACAGAGGCAGAAATAAGAGATAGTAAGAAGTTTATGGATAGCATAAATTTGGTTTTGGCAGATCTTTTTCAAATTGTAACCACCCAGTTACAAGGTTGAGATAGAAAAACTACAACTCTATTGACACCTTGACAACCTTTGTCATTGATGCCAAAGGGGGAGTAGTAGTATGAGAAAATAATCTACAGAAGACTTATCTACTCAGGGGGAGCTCATATATTTTTGGTACACATTTTTGGATTACAAGTTTTGGATACACTTTTGAAATTTTCTCATGAGTGTTGCCATCAATGCCAAAGGGGGAGATTGTTGGCATATGCACACTCCAATGAGACATTATAGGCGATTGAAGGTTTTGTCATTGATGGCAACCTTACAATCCTATGACACTGGCAAGGCATTCCACTGACACTCCCAAGATCAGACTCTACACCGACACTCAGATCACAGGCACCAACAGTGAAAGGAAGCATACCGGCACAGAGGCTGACAGGATTTTTGTTGTAATATATTTTGTTTATTATTTGTAAAATCTTTGTAAGCCGACTTGGCAAGCTGTAAAATGACTCTTATATAAGAGAGATCATTATAAAATATTTTTTAATGAAGTAAGAGGAATGTAATTAGGCAAAATAAGGCAGACCTATTATGCGAATTATAGGTTAAGGGTTTATGTAAGAAGTAGAGAAAAAATCGGTACTAGATCTGGCATATTATAAATGCTATTTTGAAGTAGTACAAGACACTGGATTTATATAATCCATTTTTGTAAGTCAGTGAGACTTCCTATTTTGTATTTGAGCAATGAGCTCTAGGTAGTTGGCCTTCCTGCATGTGCAGGCCCCTCTTGTAGTAGTAATATTCTCTTATTGGTCAATAAGTGAATATTGTGGGTCACAAATCCCACCGAGGTTTTTCCCACACTGGGTTTCCTCATTAAATCCTTGTGTTATGCTGTGTTTTTCATGTGGTTGTTTTTATCTCTGGTTATTGCATTACTCTCTGCTTACCAGTACACAGTATTAATATGCTCTACATGTTTTAAGTTAAGAAAATCTTATTACTAGTTAGATACTGATTCACCCCCCCCCCCCCCCCTCTCGGTATCTATGGGAATCCTAACAAGGTGTAATGTTAAATAAGCGTCAATGGAAAATTCAAAACAGTGCTAGAGAAATGATTACCTATTGTTGTGAAGATCAAAACAAATCTCAGTAAAGTCACATGACCATAAATTCAAAATGATTACCTATGTGACCATTGCTTAATTGGAATTATTAACTAGTAAGTTCACCATAAGTGCTCAATAAATTGATGAAGAAGGAGACGTTGCTGACAGTACCTAAGAGAATTCACAAAGAGCGATCCAGAGCCAGACAATTCGGAATTGGATTCACAAGAGAACCCCTTGGAATTCAAGTAAGTTCTTCACCCTCAGAAACCTATAATTAAAATGAAGGTGTCATCTTCGAATGCTAGTAAGGTTAGGAAAGCAAAAGAAACCCAATCTATAGATGATAAACCTAAGAGACAAAAGAGGGAAGGGCATTCATTGGCCCAAGATTTGATTGATCAGTGTCCCTCATCAAGCCTCAAGTCTAAAAAGGTTAAGACTAATGAGAAGGGTTTAGAGGATAGACTTGAGCATCTTGGAGATATATGGACGGAGATAAGAGGCCATGAGTTGTTTATTTTTGGGTATATCAAAAGGAACGCACCTCAACAAGTGAGCAATTTATGAGGACTTAATTTGGGAAAACTAGCAATAGCTAATTTCTTTTTTAGTGTTGAAATTATGAAATCCCTAGCCAACAATTATGACCCCAAGACCAAAACTATATATGATTACATGGGGGAACCAATACTATTGATTACTAGGGAAATTGTTGATACTATGTTTAATCTGGATTGGGGGTTCAAAGAGAAAATTAATACTAAGAAATTGGCACAAGAGTACTTCAACCTAGAGGACATCTATAAGAGGTGGAGACTCCCCATCCATAGACCCAGGGTTCCAGGATAACCAGTACCATTGGGTAAATATGACAAAGCTCTCTATGATGTCAATTTGTTCCATCCCTACTTCAATTATACATACTACTACATTGCTCACGTTCTAGGAATAGAGGCTCATCCCTTGATGGATATAGCGGCTATGGTCATCTGTGCAGATTTACAATCTAAAGATCCTCGGTTATTTGATTTTTCTACTTATCTTGTTGATGACATCAATCATGGACTAGAAAAACTGAAAGGAGATGTGATTAATGTGTGTTTCAAGTAATATTATGTTCTTATGCACATGTTGTTGTATGTTGGACAAGACAAAGGGATATGGCCAGATGAGTTATGCATTAGGGCGTATGATAAGGCTGGGATAAGGAAGCTTGTGCAACTATGGATATTTTCATCAGACCAAAAATACAACAACAACTAGTACTGGAATTTTGAGGAGTACTTTTTTATAATATATAGATTGCTGGGATACCCGTGTGATCATGCCTTGTCTCGTGAAATTTAGAGATTCTTAAGGCCAAAGGATTATGGTGAAGACACCGCAATTGAGTACAACTAGGCAGATTTTTACTGCTTTTCGGATTGCACTCAAATAAGAGTGTATGGATTTGAGGGAAAACCATATGTATTGCCTATCACCATACCTAATAGAGTGGCATGCCTAGAGATTGTTTGGAAGTTGTCAATAGTAAGTGCCCAACATTTAACTGATCATGGAAAACAATGCATTGTGCCTGGATTACTGGTGTTTTTAGATTTTATTGTCAAAAGTTCAAAGATTTATGGTTTGCTGCAAAATAACTTGAATTATTATAAGATGGTGGAAAGTGACCCCCAGCCAAACTTTGATCCCGAGGGATACATAGGGGCAGCAAGGTCATCCCAGAAACTTAAGGCTAGAGAGCATGTGTCACTCATACCTAATGATTTCATCAAAAACATGGGAAGGGAAGAAGCTAATGAAAAAAGGGCTAAGTATGAGCGAGTGTTACAAGCCTAAAAATGGAAACTCTTCCGAGGGAGAATAAACGAGGACATTCTTCAAAACATCAAACATCCCTTAGGCACATCAAACAAACTTATGGAGCATGAGCTAGAGTTGCTTGAGGGAGTGTCTGCCTATGTCTATGGGAAGCACATCAAAACTATCAGGGATATAGAGCCCTTAGCTCAATTGTCTCCTCAATCCATCTCTAATGTTATTCCAGTTGATTCCCCTAGAGAAGAATATCCTCCTGGATTTGAGGGTGGTCTGCAGATGGATTTGATGACAGGACAGTACAATGTCCAGGATGTTGGAGATATAAGGATATTTGAACATGAAGATTTTATTGCTGATAATGATTTCATTTCCTCTAGAGAGTTCAATACATTTTTGTACCAGCATAAAGGAATACAGGTTAGGAATGTTATGATAGAGAAAACAAAGGAAGAACAAGTCCAAAGGTTACAAGAAGAGGTGGACCTTGCTATGAAAAAAATGACACCTGAGAAAGGAAGGAAGCTACTCAAGGATGTTGGTGCCCTAATCTACTCAGGGTGGGACATGAGGTTTGCATTATTGTTTGACAGTTTCCTCAAGAAGAAAGACTCGAACAAGCAGATCATGTCAGATGAGATAGACGGGATCTTTATGGGCTCAGGCTACGATCCATATCAAAAGGCTCTCATGATGTGGGTCTTGTATTTGAAGGAGAAGATACCCATACTTGTTAATACAAATCAAGCTTTTGGCCACCTGATGATCTAGCAAGTTGGGAAAACTAATCCCAGAATCGCAGCCAGGTTGAACTTGGATGTAGCAAAACTGAATCAGGAACAAATATAGTTTTTGGTCAAGGAGAATAGCACTTACAAAGGCTTGTATGAGAAGGCTACTGAATAAATCCAAAGGCTACAAGGATAGTTGTCACAAAAGACTCCTATTATGGGGGGATATGAACCAGATATGGGTTTTCAACCCAACCTAAGGGTCTTAGATGCTATATCATATGCTGCCTACTAGAGGATAAAGGCTGAAAAGTTAGCAAAGCAATTGACCAATGCCCAACAGAAGATGAACAAATTGGCAAATGATGTCATTGAGCACAGGTTCAAAGATATGTTGCCACATGCTAACCAATATTGGAAAGTATACACATGGACTCGTAAAGCTCTAAAAGAGCATGAGAGATTGAGGGTGATATTGCAAGATGTATTGAAAGATAATCAGGCCATGACTGCAGAAGACAGAGTTCAAGGGGACCAATACCTAGTAGAGAATGACAAATATATAGACACATTGAATAAAAACCTCCAAATATTGGATGAGGACTATGTTGTAACAATACCGGTTGTCTACAGGGAAGGTGAACTAACTCCATTAGAGAAATGGCAAAAAGAATTTGCATGAATTAAGGAGAAAGTCATGGCTAGATTTAACCAAGATGAAGATGTAGCCGCACATGTCAACCAGGCAGTGTTTGATCTCTTTTCATTGGAGACGGATATGAAGAGAAAGAGTGTGGCCACTAAATGCTATAAGAATGACAGATATATCAATCATCTCGACATGCTTAATCTTTTTATTTTTCACTTTGTTAAGCAATTGTAATCAGATTGTTAATGATAAAGGGACATAACTTCTCATAGAATAGGTGTTTCTCACATACTTATATGAGAAAATTTTGTAAAATGAAGACATTATTAGAATATCAGATACTGGACAGATACTATAGCCTCTAGCATACTATTGTACCATTTTGAAGTTTTTAATAGAATCAGTCATTTTTCTTCTGGATATGTGTTGTGGATTATCTCATTTTCTGTAGGTAGTTGTTTGTGATATTATCTAAAGGAGATAATGTTATTCGTATTCTTACAGTGGAGTCTATGTTCCTATGTTATAAATTTGGATTAAAAAGATCTACTCATGGATTGTAATTGTTCCTTGTAGTTCTTCCTTGAATGGTCCCCTAAGGTTAGGGTTAAATTCATTCAGGCGGTTTATGATATAAACATTTAGCAGATCTAATGAGAAACAGTAATAGATGGATTTACCAAAGGGGATAGGTTTAAAAACTATCTCACAAATCATACATTAATCCCTAAAGAAATATAAAACTTTGTAGCCCAAATAACAGGAAAGACACTGGTCATTCACAAATCACAACCAGTACCATATTAATTACCTTTGCATTAAAATTACAAGATAAGTGAGTAGGATTCATAGAACCAATTAGCAATAGTATACATACATATAAATTTCAAGTACAAAGATTGAATAGCTTCCACAACAACAATCTTGAACTCATCTAAAATCACCTCTCCCAAGAAACTATTCCATTCTGAGGCAAGGAGGAATTTAGACCAAGATACTCAATCTTCTACAAAAATCATTAGACATCGAAAGCCACTAGTGAATAGGTATACCCGCCTAGGTCTTGCAGAGCCTAAAGTGAGGGAGTTAGTAACCAAATAGGTTCACTCTATAAGTTGGCCAAGTCAATTGGAGGGTTTGATCATAGGAGTTGGCATTTCCTTAGAATCTATCCAATCTGTCGATTTGAGATCCAACACATGATACTCATACTCATATTTGGTCAGTTGGTTTTGGTCTGGTGATTGTATGCTATCCTTCTTACTTAGAAGATTGGTTTCTGGTTCCGACGAGGGTTTCACCGACAGAGCTTTTGGTGGAGATCTTTGATGCATTGCATAATTGGTGTTGGTGTAGCTTCTGATGGAGTTTCAGGATGCTATTGGTGATCATGTTCGAGACTTGTCATTTGGAGATCATTGTTGAAGTGTTCGAACCTATACTTGGTCCCAGTTGATCTAGGTTATGGCTCGGAATTAATGTAATGTGTGGAGAGGACCTATTGTTGTATTTTCGAGATGTCTTATGTATGGATATTATATGTTTTGGTCTAAGGCTGACATGGTTTGTAATTATGTAATTGGTTTATTGTCTGGTAGCCGACCTCATTATTTATGGTCGAGGGTTTGTATAAATAAGATACAAGATCTCATTGTAGATCATCATGGTTATTGTAAGAGGTCATGATCAAGTAATGTAATGTGTGAATAATGTAGTATCACTCACGAAGAGGAGTTGGTTGATCATTGGAGATCGAATTGGGTTTGTGTAAGAGGATTTAGTCCACTGGTATTTAGCCTAACCAGAACTACACTCAGGCATAGGAGATGCTATCTTTGCAGTTCAACACTTCTCCAGATTGTAGTCTGGATTTATATGTAGTCAATGAGGCTCCTTTTGTGATGAGTAGTGTGCTCTAGGTTTTTGGCTTTCCTGCAAGTGTAGGCCCCTTCATTGTAATTCACATACTTACTGCAAAAGTATTATATGACTGTGGGTAGGCTTCCCACCTTGGTTTTTCCCTTTACTGGGTTTTCTATGTAGAAATATTGGTGTTGTATGGACGGCTTTTATTCTGTGATTATTTTTTATGCTTAATAGGATTAGTTGCTATTTTGGTATTATTGTTTTGGGTTCCAATATTGAATTTTAAATCACTAATGCTTACAGTAATATGTGACAACTGATTCACCCCCCCCCCCACCTCTCAGTTGTTTTCTAGTTATCTGAACTGTCTAACAATTGGTATCAGAGCTTTGGTCCTCTCTGCAGAAAGATTAACCACTTGAGGAAGATCCTATGGTGACTAACTGTCCAGGTTCATCCAATTCTTCTGGAGCTATCTTTCGAAGGGATATACCGAGGCTTGAAGGAACAAATTATACAGTATGGAAGATTTGGATGGAAGCTCATCTAATATGTCTTGGCAAGGAGATTTGGGAGATCACATAGAATGGTGTCACAACCTATAATCCAAGATCTAGCAATCCTCCTCTAGAAAACCTGGACAAGGAGCTTGAGAATGATTGTAGAGAAAGAGAAGCCCTCTTGTGTGCACTTTCTGATCAGCAAATAATGGGATTAACAGACAAATCATCTAGAAAGGCTATATGGGATAAGTTGCAGACTCTTAACGAAGGTGACCCTATAGTGAAGATCGCTAAACTTGAAGGTTACCGGGTGAGATATGAAAACCTGAAGATGAAAGGATTATTGGATTCATGGAAAGGGTAAATGAGATTGTTATGGGAATTTAATGTTGTGGTGGAATTCTGAGTGAAGATGAAACTATTTCTAAAGTCCTGAGAGTCGTACCATCAGCTTACAAAATGAAGGCTACTGCTATTAATGAGTTGAGAACAATGGCTAATATATCTATCAACGGAGATACTTTTATTGGGAAACTATCTTCTTTTGAGCTTGAGGAATTTGGACCTTTTGGAGCTATGAAGAATGAACCTGCTTTTCATGCATCTACATCTACAACCAGTAAGCAAGACTAGAAAGCTCTATATTCAAAAGAACTAGAAGATATGAAGAGAGAAGATGACGAGTTTGAGCAACTTGAAGCACTATTTTCTAGAAGAGTACCGAAAGGACTGATAGGAAGTAAGTATGAAGGAAAAGAACCTTTTAAATGTTTTGCATGTAATAAGATTGGTCATTTTGCATCTAGATGTCCTGAAAGGAATTCAAGATTTGAAGAAAGAGTTAAAAGATTATTTAATCCTAACACCGGATATCACAACAAGTATAGATTCAAGAAAAACAAAGACAAATCATGCTACATAGCAGATAAGGAAAGCATTACTGATTCAGATGATGAACAAGCAAAAGACTCTACTAGTGGATCCGGCAATGGGAAAGAATGTGTATTCTTGGCTATCAAGGAAGATGATCCGGCATTGGAAGAGAATGTACCTGAGGAGAAGGCACTTGTTTCTAAAATTGAGGATAAGGATGAATAGGTAATTGATAGTGGTTCACATCATATGGCTGGGGATAAAGGGAAGTTTCTGTCTTTGCAAGAATTTGATGGTGGACTAGTTAGATTTGGAGATCACAATGCATGTATGATTAAAGGAAAAGGAACTATATCATTGGATGGTAAGAACAATACTGACAATGTTTATTATGTTGAAGGTCTGAAGCATAATATTTTGAGTGTAGGGCAATTGGTAGATAAGGGATTTCAATTACAGTTCAAGGATGGAAAATGCAAAATCATTAATAAATCTAGCTTGGAGATTGCAACTGGTACACAGACAAAAGGTAACATATTTCATTTGAACTCTAGTGAGAAAACATGTTTGATTATACAGATTAATGAGAGTTGGTTATGGCATAAAAGGATGTGTCATGTGAATTTTGATTGCATTATGAACATCAGTTCAACTAAGGTTGTTAGAGATATACCTAATATTATCAAGCCCTATAATCTGGTATGTAAAGAATGTCAAATGGGTAAACAGGTCAGAACCTCTTTCAGGAGTATACAAGATAAATCAAATGATGTTCTTGATCTTATTCATACTAATATGTGTGGCCCTACTAGAATTAAAAGTTTTTATGGTGATAGATATTTCATGCTAATCATTGATGATTATTTTAGAATGATGTGGGTTACTTTTTTGAGAGAAAAATCTGAAGCATTTGAAAAGTTTAAAATCTTTAAAGCTAAAGTGGAAACTAAGACAGGATTGAAGATTAAATGTTTGAGATCAGATCATGGTGGAGAATTCACATCCAAGAATGTAGTTGTGGAAAGGAAAAATAGAACTATCTTGGATGTTGCTAGAACAATGATGATGGAAGCAAATCTACCTCATATCTACTAGAGAGAAGTAGTTAGTACAGCGGTTTACACATTCAACAAAGTACATATCAAAGGAGAAACTGATAATACACTTTATGAATTATGGTTTGGCAATACACCTATAGTTAAGTATTTCAGAATTTTTGGTAGCAAATGTTATATCAGGAGAGATAATACTATTGGTAAATTTGATGCTAGAAGTGATGAAGGCATATTTATTGGGTATTCTAATGAAAGAAAATCATATAGATGTTATAACAAGAGATTGCAGAGAATAGTGGAGAGTGCTAATGTCAAAGTAGATGAGCTGAGTAAAATTAGAATCAGAGTTTATGAGCAGGAACCGGCAGTGGAAATGATTATATCTGAACCAGTAGCACCTTTACCGGAACAAAGAGTTGAACTAGTTACTCCAAAAACATCAAAGAATTCTACAGTAACTAAAGAACAGGAAAGAGGAACAGAGAGTCAGAAGACTCCTAGGTATGTGAGATTGAATCATTCTTAAGATCAAATCATTGGGGATAAAAACAATGGAGTGATGACAAGAAGAAGACTGGCAACTAATGAGGTATGTTTAATTTCACAAGTTGAATCGGTATCATTAATTGAGGCATGTAAAGATGAATTTTGGTTAAAAGCTATGGAAGAAGAATTAGATCATATTGAGAAGAATAACACATGGACTTTGGTTCCCCAGCCTAAAAATAAAAATGTCATTGGAACTAAACGGGTTTATAGGAATAAATTGAATGAGGATGGTCAAGTTATAAAGAATAAGGATAGATTGGTTTGTAAAGGATATTCTCAAAAGGAATGAATTGATTATGGAGAAACTTTTGCACCAGTAGCTAGGATTGAAGCTATAAGATTATTTCTTGCCTATGCTTCTTATAAAAAACTACAAGGTTTATCAAATGGATGTTAAATGTGCATTCTTGAATGGGAATCTTGATAAGGAAGTTTATATTGAGCAACCTGATGGTTTTTCACTATCAGATGATATTGATATGGTTTGTAGGTTAAGGAAAGCTTTATATGGATTGAAATAAGCACCTACAGCTTGGTATGCAAGGTTGGATAAATATCTTTTGAAGCTTGGTTTTACTAAGGGTAGTGTTGATAGTAACATTATAAAATCACTAATGATTATATACTGATTGTTGAAGTATTTGTTGATGACATTATTTTTAGAGGTGAAGATAAATTATGCATAGAATTTTCTAAGAATATGGAGAAAGAATTTGAGATGTCTATGATTGGTGAGATGAATTTTTTTTTAGGTTTGCAGATCACTCAAATTGACAAAGGTATTTTTATCTGTCAAACTAAATATGCAAAGGAATTGTTGAAGAAATTTGGTATGGGAGATTCTAAACCGGTAAGTACACCTATGGTTACAAGTGAGAAATTGACAAGGAAAGATGCTTCCGTACAAATAAATCCTACAAGATACAAATCTATGATTGGAGGTCTACTTTATTTGACTCAGTCTAGGCCTAACATTATGAATGTTGTTTGTATTATTTCAATATTTCAGAGTGATCCTAGATAAAATCATGAGATGGTAGTGAAAAGGATTTTTAGATACTTACAAGGTACATCAGAATATGGCTTATGGTACCCTAAGAATGATAACTTTACTTTATGTGTATATACAAATGTTGATTGGGTTGGATATGTTGATGACCGGAAAAGTACTTCTAGTGGAGCTTTCTTTCTTGGAAAGAAGTTGGTTTCATGGATCAGCAAGAAACATCCGTGTACTTCTTTATCTAATGTTGAAGTTGAGTATGTTTTTGCTACTACTAATTGTACACAAGTTTTATGAATGAAGAAAATGTTGAAGGATTGTGATTCACTAGTAGTTTTTTCACTATGATAACTCTGCTACTATTGATATATCAAAGAATCTGGTATTTCATTCTAAGACAAAGCACATATCTATCAAGTATAACTTTTTGAAGGAGAAGGTGGAAGCAAATGAAGTTAAACTGGTTTATGTGAACACTAAAGAAATGATTGTAGATATTTTCACTAAACCATTATCCAAGGAATCATTTGAGTACCTGAGAGACAAATTGGGGGTTTCTGGCCCTTCGGCAGAGACTTGATTGATGCGGTTTGGCATCAGTTCGGCATGCAATATCAGAGATACTATTCATTCTGGCACTCATGTGGGATGCTACTGCTCAAGGGGAGCAGTCAGCTTTGAGATTCAGAGGCTTATGCTTTTGCTTTGATATTTTTGTTAGATTTCTAGCATTGATGTCAAAGGGGAAGAGATAGTGATGTGAAAAAGTAAATATCAAAGGGGGAGAAATATTATTCACAGGGGGAGAGATATTGATATTCAGAGCTATATGCAGTAGATTGTTGGTTGTCTTCCATAGGGGGAGACTTGTTTGGCATTTTTTTGGTACTTAGATGTTTTTCACATCTAGTGTTGCCATCAATGCCAAAGGGGGAGATTGTTGGCCATTTGGTGGAATTGATTATATGTTGCATTGATGTTTTGTCATTGATGTCAACACTAGTTGTTTGGATGCTTTACCGGCACCCTTCTGGTCCTGGTAGGTTGAGTAGTTTTTGGTTAACTTGGATCCGGCATGATCCAGTTGACTCTGGTATAATCTGGTGATGGAATTGGCTTGTTCATGATACTCATACTCATATTTGGTCAGTTGGTTTTGGTTTGGTGATTGGATGCTATTCTGCTAATTGGTTTATGGTTTTGTCGAGGGTTTCACCAGCAGAGCTTTTGGTGGACATCTTTGATGCATTGCATAATTGGTGTTGGTACAGATTCTGATGGAGTTTGAGGATGTTGTTAGTGATCATGTTTGAGACTTGGTGTTTGGAGATCATTGATGAAGCGTGCGGACCTATACTTGGTCCCGGTTGATCTAGGTTATGGACTGACATCAATGTAACGTGTGGATAGGACCTATTATTGTATTTCTGAGATGTCTTATGTGTGGATATTATTTTTTTTGGTCTAAGGCCGACATGGTTTGTAATTATGTAATTGGTTCTTCATCTAGTAGTCGACCTGATTGTTTATGGTCAAGGGTTTGTATAAATAAGATGTAAGATCTTATTGTAGATCACCATGGTTATTGTAAGAGGTCATGGTCAAGGAATGTAATGTGCGAATAATGTAATATCACTTAGGCAGAGGAGTTGGTCGATAATTGGAGATAGAATTGGATTTGTGTAAGAGGATTTAGTCCTCCATTATTGAGCTTAATCGGAGGAGATGTTATCTTTGCAGTTCAATACTTCTCTGGATTGTAGTCTGGATTTATATGTAGTCAGTGAGTCTCCTTTTGTGATTAGCAGTGTGCTCTAGGCTATTGGCCTTCCTGCAAGTGCAGGCCCCTTCATTGTAATTCACATACTTACTAAAAAAGTATTATCTGACTGTGGGTAGGCTTCCCACCGTGGTTTTTCCCGTTACCGGGTTTTCCACGTACAAATATTGGTGTTGTGTGTATGGCTTTTATTTTGTGATTATTGTTTATGCTTAATTGGATTAACTTCTATTTTGGTATTATTGTTTTGGGTTCCGGCATTAAAGTTTAAATTGCTGATACTTTCGGTAATCTGTGACAACTGATTCACCCCCCCCCCCACCTCTTAGTTGTCTTCCGGTTATCTGAACTGTCTAACAAAAAATGCTCAATAAAAATGATGGTTCAACTTCTTTTCATGTTAAAGATCATATTTTTATTAATTTAGATGATGATATGGATGATGAATGTTGTTTTTGCTTGTGTTGATGATCCTAATGATTTCGATCATGTGTATTAGCTTGTTGATATTAATCATAAGTTATCTTCACAGTTTTTAAAAGCATTAACCCTAGCTCCTAGTGACAAACAAATCGATTCATCATTAGAGCATGGTCCTTGTTTAGAACTTGCAATAGATCAATCTACCATGCTCGTTGTGGCTCCTCTTGCATCTTGTCCACCATTGCTAAACAATGTTAAGAAAGATTGGGAGGCAGATGATTTGCTTGAATAGCTTCATTTGTGTCGTGGATTCTCTTTTGTGTGTTTGCTTGTTCATAATGTGCTTCCCTCGTGATGTGTTGCTTGATATTTTTTTGTGTTATGTTAGGTTCTCTTTGGAATACCCTTGTTACTCTGTTAGTGCAAGGTAATAAAGAGGTTGAATCCATCGTGGCATTCCTGTATTTGTATCTCAATTCTTTTATATGTCATATCTATGCTATGTCGTACAAGTGCTATTATTCGTAAATGTGCTCTTGTTTTATCTACTTGTGGATGATGCAAAGTGTTGAGATCTCCTTTTTTATCTCTTTCATGTTGACTCAAAATGACATTTTTTTGTTATCTCTTGTGCTCTCCCTTCATTATGTTCATAGTTTCACTACCTTTAGGGAAAGAGGTCAATTCAATACAATTATTCTTGATATACATTATTTATCACAAATGCATTACTGACCCCATAGTTAGTGGATGCCTTATTTGTTTTTTCTTATATGTTTTGTGAACATTATCCTTTGATTTGTCCTTTCTTGGGGACATCTCATTATGGTAGCATGATTGTGTTTTGGATGCATACTACCTTAAAGATATTTCTCTCGATAAGTTATAAGCAATCACTTTACCGTGGGGGCATACACTCTACTCAACATTACACTTTATGCACACACCAATGACGTGTTTTCAATATTCAAGTACTTTTCAAACTGAGCCTTTTGCTTTGTAATTTGAAAACTTTCTTTTTCATGACTCATAATAAGAAAAATCTTACTAGGACAATATAGTTTTGCTCTCTTTCCCTTTCATGTGTTGTCCCTTTTATGTTGATATTAGAGTAGTAAGATCCTAAAGTCCCTGGGGGCTTGGTGTGTCTTGTCTCTTTGGTATCTCAATGACAGTTTTCAATGTGACTTTGTACTTTACCATGAGTATGGGTGCAGTCTCATACACCTGCTAAAGTGGGGGCTAAATGTAGTGTTGTGAATTGTATCTATATATAATTTATGTCCTCACCTAGACCTCACCTTGGCATCCTATCTTTTATTGTCTAGTGTTTGCTTTGATTCTACTCACACCTTCTGGAAACTAGCATTTTCACTACCCCTTTTTTATCTTATCCAAATATAAGTCTTGATTAATAGGACTAGGGTGTTAGGGAACCATGGTCCTAGCTTAGTACTAGAGTACCAAACTGCCCCGGTCCTCCTAATCAAGACCCAAATTTGATCCCAACAACAATCACATCAAGTGGATGGTAATTTAGGTCTCGTTTCAGCCTACTCCAAAAAATCAAATAATTCTCTAATGGTTAAGTATAAAAGGAGGCCTACCCCTCTCATTTGAAACCTAACCATGATGTTTATGAATCCTGAGTTGTACCTCTCTCAATTACATTCAATTCAAGTGAGAAATAAAACAAGCATTTCTCAAGCATTGTAGGAGAGGTTAAGTCAAATCCAAGAATTCAAGATGGCACCCATGATCAAATTTACATTAAGACATTCTAAATGACATCCTAAACTCTTGTGTGAGGATTCAAGAAAGATTCATCAAGGTATCAGCTTCAATTACAAGCATTTGATTCATACCTAGCATTTCCCTCAAAAGGAAAGCATCTTGTTGCAATTCAATTCTATTTCCTTTACAATTATCATTTCAATCTTAAGTTTAGTTCCTAAATCATAGTTTGACATAAGGAAAACCCCTACCCACAACCCTTTTTATCTCTCTTTGTGTGCAATAAATTTATTTGGGAGTTGCTATCAAAGATTCCAACAAAATATATGATGACAAATAGGTTCAAATTTTATAGGAGAAAAAAACAGAGGACCAAGATAACCTACCACCACAATCTTGAAAAATTTGCCTGATCTTTGGACAATAGATCCTGTGCATCACCCTAATCCAAAAAAGATCCTACTTGCTCATTTGGAAGTTATAAGACCAGGACGACCTACTACCTTGGTCCTGATAATGCATCCCATTCTTTTGAGAGTGGATCTTATGCATCTCCCTTACTCAAAAAAGATCCCACTTGCCTATTTGGAAGTTACAGGACCAAGGAAACCTACTACCCTAGTCCTGATAATGCATCCCAAACTTTTAGCAACAAGTTTTTATCCTATTCTTCTTCTCAGATTTCCATCTAATATATAAAACACTTTGTTATGATTTATTTGCTTCAATTATCCATTACTTTACCATAAAATTTACAAGTCAAATCCAATTTCCACTTGAAAGAGGAGACAACCTAGATGTAAATTTAATTGATCTCTCAACCCTTTTCCCTAATTGAATTATGGCTAGATCTATTGAATTTATCGATCTTTTTAATGTAATAGTTAATGTGGTGAGATTAGTCTCTTTATTATCTTAATTGATGAAACCCGAATTTCCCCTACCTCACACATACTTTGTGCCTAATTCCAACATCAGGGCACATAAAGAAATACCAATACATATCCACTATCAATTATTACATCCATCTCCAATTGAAGTTTTACAATACGTACATGACCAATGATACAATTCATAACTCCATATACAAATGATTATATTATACAAGAAGAGGAGAATTAGAATAATCTAGTGCTAAGGAAGAGGTCATATCCACTAAGCTAGTCGCTTACCAAGTCCTCCAATCCCCAACAGTGGTTGGCAATGCCAACCAACCATGTGGTACCTTGAGGTCCATCCCACCGTGCTCATGGAGATAGTCACATAGTTCAAATAGTCATCTAAGAATACTAGAGAGAGAAATCGATGAATACTAAGAGGGGGGGGTGAATTAGTATGCCAAAAATCACTGCACTAAAACACTTACACAGTCTAAAGATAAACTGGTAAAGCAGTCTAACAGTCAAACCAGTTACCACACATGCAAACCAAAAAGTGAATAAAGCATTCACCCACAAAAGCAATACAACCATAACACAAGAGATTTGATGTGGAAACCCAACTGGGAAAAACCACAGTGAGATGGAACTCACAAGTCACTATCTGCAGAATAGAAACCAGACTGGTTAAGGTCTTACAATGTTCTTCACCATAACAGATCCTATTAGGAATCTCAATCTTTGTTAGGAGATAAGTCCGATTAAAGACTACCTTGTTAGAGGATTTTAGATTCACATGTGTGAACCACCTTGTTAGAGGATTTTACAAAGGCTTTGAGGTTTACCCAGTTAAGGGCTATAGACTTGTCAAAGATGTGAGTAATCAACAAGTGTTTGATCTATCTATTAGCACAAACTACTTGGTTAGATCCAGTATTGCTCACAGTTAATGCATTCCACCATTACTTCAGTCTTCTCTCTCTCTCTCATAGTTACAACTTGATCTTCTTAGATAAGATCGTTCTCAACTTCCACCTTAAACCCCAGCTCGACATTAACCCTTTCAGCAACAACTTAAAACCCTAGACATGATGTCCTTTTAAAGGAATTTGATTTCATGTCGGTCCAATAGGATTACATTACAATTTCCTAGGTTCAATGAATCTAGACATACTCAGTAACATGACACAAGAACCACCGTCAACATGTCGGCACCGTCAAACAATCGGTGGATTGGTAACTCATCACAAAATGTCGGTTGGTAACTCATCACAGAGTGTTACTGGTTCATACAAAATACCGGTTGCCGATTTGACAAAAATGAAGACTGGTAAGAATGTGTTGTGCCGCTTTGCTCCCTCATACCACTTGGAATCTACGAACCACTTGGGGTCGACATGCCGCTTCAGACCGGGAAACACATTCTACAAAATCACCACTAGTCTAAAGACTAGTATACAACATACCGGTTGGAACAAATACCGGTTGAGCACAAGCTCATACATATAAAGGGGATCTCAATACAAGTGTGTGTCCATCAATGACAATCACAACATAAACAATAGAAATGCCAACAATCTCCCCCTTTGGCATTGATGGCAACACTTAGGAAAATAAAATTTTGACATCCAAGTGTTTTACAACAAAAACTTGCCATTAACAAAATTGCTCCCCCTAAGCATATACACTATCCCTTAAACAACACAGTGTATAGCAATTTTGCATACAGAGCATAATCATCAGAGCATATAGCATATATCATAGCATATATCAAAATTTCAAAACAAATACTTCTCCCCCTGTGTCAGAAGATCAAAATTTTAAAACCAAAAACCAAATATACTTCTCCTCCTTTGCCAACAATGACAAAGTACCGCTTGAAAAACCCTGTTTCCATATATATATAAAAAAATTTATGACAATAATGAATAATACTTGCCAAAAACTGATTTATAGTCTTGCAAAAATTGTTTCATGGATAGGGACCAGGACTCAAGTAGGGAGGTTGCCACTTCCTTCTCTATCTACATCTGGGATACCTGTTCCTCCATGGCATCTACTATGCTCAGTTCCTGTGTGACTGTCAAGGCATCCAGGTTCAGATAACACTTCTGAAGAATTTGCAGTCGTGGAAGTAATACCAGTTGAAGCTCCTGCAAATCCCTAGACCGTGTGCTAATCTCTTGGTCCATCTTGGCTGACTGGATCTGGAACCAGTGAACAGTTTGCCCATATGCTGCAAAGGAATCATAAGGAGTCTTGAATGTGCCCAAGTAGGACTGTAAGTCCATTTGAAGTTGTTGCTTCTTGGCTAGCACATCATCACAGAACAGATGAGGTTGACAGATTTTGCTGAGTAGCAAGTTCCCCTCATCCAAGGCATTCCTTATGTCCTTTTGATCTTTCAGTAGTTCAGTCCTAAGCTCATTCAACTTCTTCACTAGAGCAACATTAAGAGCCTTTTGGTGCTCTTTCTTTACATTGTCCTCTGTTGCTTCTTCCAGACTCTGCACCTGATCATCCACTACAGTACACAGAAGTTTGAGTTGTGCTAGTGATGATTCAGTGTCAGGAAGATTAGTACCGGGGATTAAACCGATAAGTGTGTCTACAACTGCCTGAATAATATCTTGTTCCCTTTTCCTTCGAATGCCTTCAAGGCGCTCTTGGGCAACCTTGATGCTCTGCATAAGCTCAGGCTCACTTGCAGATTGGAGATCAATAGGACTTGAGATAGCAGCCAGTTTGGCTTGGCTCCCAATTGCCTTAGGAGTCTCCATCTGTGTGCTCTTCATTGCTTCAATTGTCTTGTCTACTTCTTCCTTCTTTTTCCTCTCCTTCTCTTCTTTCTCTTTCTCTTCTCTCTTTTTCTTCTCTTTCTCTTCTTGTCTTCCTCTTCTTTCTGCTTCTTCTCTGCTTCTGCCTTCTTCTTTGCTTCCTCTTCCTTCCTCTTTTGTGCTTCCTCTTCCTTCTTCTTTTGTTCTTCCTTTTCCTTCTTCTTCTGTTCTTTCTCTTCCTTCTTCTTCTTCTCTTCCTGTTCCTTCTTCTTCTTCTCTTCATCTTCCTTCTTTCTCTTTTCTTCCTTATCCTCTTCTTCTTTCTTCTTCCTATCATCTTCTTGCTTCTTCTTTTCTTCATCTTTTCATTTCTCCTCTTCCTCTTTTCTCTTCTCTTCCTCTTTCTTCTTTTTCTCATCTTCATCCCTCTTCTTTTTCTCTTCATATTCCTTTGTCGCTTGCTATGTGTCCTCAGCTTGTTCACCAGCCTAATCTGCTTGTTTCCCCTGTTCAGTTCCCTCAGAAGGTATGTCCTGAGTGACATCTTCTACATCCAAGGCATCGACATCGATGGTGTCGATTGGTTCTTCCACCAGGTTTCCTTCCTCATCAAAGACCTCATTCGGTTTGGAAATAACCGGTTCCTTTTCTGCTTGGAGGTTGGCCATTCGTGCTTTGTGAGATCTGATAGCATGAGCCATATGCTGATGAGTATCTTTTTCAACATCATCAACTCTCCCCTCCAACAACTAGAGTCTTCTTCTCCTTGTGAAGAAGGGACCTTTATTTTGATCCAGGGCATCAAATAATTCTGAATTTGAGAGTTCGGGGAAGTACTATGCAAAGACTTTCTCCCTAGTCTCATGTTCCTTTTCAATGGCAATGTGCCATTTATTATCTAATGCTTTAAATAATGAATTTGGTGTCTGAGATTTAATCTCTCATGGTGACCGGTCAATTTTACATAAATAAAGAATGATTTCTTGTAGTACTTTATCTTTTTCCTCACTATTAAATTCATCATAATAGTCTACTAAATCATGAAGTAACTTTCTCCTAATATTTTTTACTGTTCTTTGACAATGTGTCAAAGGTTTGTATGAGGAGATGTCTATATTTACCGATGCGGATGTTGCCGGTTCATTCTTCTTCATCTTCTTTGTCTGTCTTGCCTTCTTTGGCTGTACATTAGACTCAGTTTCTTCAGAGTCCAGTTCATTTGCCTTAGTCTTCCTCTTTCTTTCGAAGACTTTTGCTAGTTTTACCTCTGGTTTCTTCTTTGCCGATGACCGCTTGGTCACTCTTGGAGTTGCAGTGGTAGCCGGTGCTGATGTTGCAGGCATTGCCTTAGCTTTCTTAGCTATCGGTTCTTTTCCCTTCTTCACCGATGGTTCTTCAACTGGTGCAATCCTCTCCAAGTAGGATCTGCTCCTCTTAGCCTTTGGATCAAGAGGTGAGGTAATAAGGGTTGAGGCATACCCTTCCAGCATGTCAAACATAACTTCATAGCCCATTGGCTCTACCTCCTCCATTCTAGGCTCAACGGCCTCCATTAAACATTTGTCCACCTGAATAGTGAAATAGATGTCATCTTCGTATTTCTTCACTATGTCACCTAAGATTCTTACCCTCTAACTCATCTTTCTTCTGAACTCATCAAAATATTTGTTCAGTACCTCAGGGTAGCCGGTTCCAATGGCTTGTACACTTTCCTTTATCTGCTTGGTTACTGGTTGGTCAGGGGACCACTGGACATCTCCTACACCCGGAAAGTAGCCTTGGAAATAAAAGAACAACCCTACCAGTAGTTGTCCAAACTTAAACCTCAATGAATTGTCCTCTTTGATTGCCTTAAGATTTAATAGGAGTTGCCTCTGCATACTGGTGCATAGGTCAAATGATTTATCCTCTTTAATCATCCAATAAGCGGCATTTACCACTACAGCAGATACAGAATTAATCCTGTTGGCTGAGAATGTTCTGTAGCCTATCACCATGCAGGCGTATTTCACCAGATCATCCTTGATAGGATTAACTATCATACCTCATGAATCACTAGTTGAACTGGTGAGCTTGGTCATTTCCGTTTTGCTTACCATTCTTAGGGCTGGCACTTCCCCTGTGTTGTAGAAACTGGTGACTGCATGAATTGTCTGAGGCGTGATATCATGCATCCTCTCTAGGTACATCTTGTCACCATGGACTCTGCTCAAGATGATCCTGATGTGATCCTTTGTGAAGTCTTCCAGAAAATATACTGCATTATGGAGTTTCTTCTTCTCTAAGATACTGAACTTCGGTTTGATCTTTTTGTCCTTGCCACAAAATAGACCTAACTAAGTATGAATAGCTAAAGACCCTAGGTCTTCTATTTTGAAATCAATATAATCAGAAATTCCTTCTTTGACTATGACTCCAGCCAGAACTTGTGACAAAGCATTATATTTAGACTTCCTCTGAATAAAACTTTCTGACTCAATTGATGTACTCGAACTGGTATGAGATGTGGAAGCCATTGAAGAGTATTTCAAGAACACGAAAAATACCTTTCAAACGCAAATTTAGGGCTTCCTGATTCTACTTCACTTCACTCTCCATCAGATGCCAAATCACTGCTTTGTGTTCTCTACTACTGCTTGCAAACTGGATTTGAATCTCTTTCAAGGTTATTCAATTTCTTGAAATCTAAGCTCAAATCGCCTTATCTTCGCTCTGCATTTGAAAACTTTTCTTCACTCAAAAACAGATAGTGAGAAATGATTTGAAAAATACATTTATACATGTCTCTCACCTACCGTCATTAATGCTCCTCTATTAGGGTGTAAACCCTAATTTGCCTTTTTACCATTTTTGGTCTTTTTCCAAGCGATAGGTATCGCATACCGGTTAAGGTCTTTTACCGGTGTCAACTGCGGGTTCAAAAGCATTTCGCCGTTTGCTCCCCCTAAGCCTTTAAGGCTTAGTTTTCCGGTTCCAATATGTCCACACTAGGTGCAGAAACCGGTTCCTCTTCTGACATTATTGGTTTCTTCCTCCATGTTTTCTTCATGTCCCCTTGAACTTTTTCAACATTGATTTCTCCTTCCTGAGTGACCGGTATATCATCAGATATACTTTTTCTACTTCTGCAGAATCTTGCAATGTGACCCGGTTTGTTGCAATGATAGAAAACAAGTCCAGGTGCTCTCCAAGGTCCATTGTACATGTTTCCATTCTTCCTTCTGCATGTTGCAGCAGTGTGACCATGACTATGATAGATCATACAACTTTCTCTCCATCCAGTTGCCGCTTGATGGCCACCGCTTCTTGATTGATGATTTAAGACATTAAACCAGTTGTGGTTCCGGTTCATAAAAGATTCAGGACCAGTTCCTTGGGTCCTCTGAGGATATCTTCCAGTGTTATCCATTACAGACCTACATTCAAATGCTTTATGCCCAAACTTGTTGCATGCATAACAATGACCATTGAACTTATTGGATCTCAGTACATTGTTGATAAAATAAGAAAAATTATTGTAGGCTTTGCTCCTACATACATTGGCAGTGTGTCCTTCTTTAAGACAGTTAAAGCAAACAGGTTTGAATTTTTACTTACCTTTTCCTTTGAGTGTCGGTTGCTTCTTTGATGCTTCAGCATTTGTTCCTGAGGATTCTCCTTCCTCATGTCTAGAAAAACCAAGACCATTGGTATTCTTTGCCGGTCTAGATGACTCAAGCTTTTGCTCTAGCTTGATAGTACTTTTGCCAAACTTAGCAAGTATTTCCTTTGACTCAAAGAGTTCTTTGGAAATAGCAGTGTTTGTCTCCATTAGACTTGCATTTTCTTAGATGGCTATGTTCAGTTCTCCTTGCATGTCTTCTTTTTCCATTCTGCTCTCATGAAGGCGAGCAGTCAGTGCACTGATCTCTTGTTTCAACTTGGAGATCTCATGATCTCTATCCTTTATCTGATCTTTAGCTTTTCTCCGGTTCTCAAGCTCTTGACTAAACCTAATAGTCAGTCCTTCCAACTCCTTTCTTAGATTGGAGTTTGAATCATTCAGTTAATTTACTTCAGCAATCATGGCTTCCATGTTAGCTTCATCTTCAGAACTACTTTCAGATAGTTCCATCAACTTTTCTACATGTTCTCTCCTTTTTGCTTGAGATGCCTTGTATTTGACCATAAGATCATCATAGGCTTGCTCAGACTTAGTGAGCCATTGAGTAAGTTCCCTCATGCTGTATTCCCCATATCTCTTTCCAGGTAGTTAAACTTATAGAAAGGTAGGCTCTGATACCAATTGATGAATACTAAGAGGGGGGGGGTGAATTAGTATGCCAAAAATCACTGCACTAAAACACTTACATAGTCTAAAGATAAACCAATAAAGCAGTCTAATAGTCAAACTGGTTACCACACATACAAACCAAAAATCAAATAAAGCATTCACCCACAAAAGCAATACAACCATAACACAAGATATTTGATGTGGAAAGCCAATTGGGAAAAACCACGGTGAGATGGAACTCACAAGTCACTATCTGCAGAATAGAAACTAGACCGGTTAAGGTTAGACCGGTTAAGGTCTTACAATGTTCTTCACCAGAACAGATCCTGTTAGGAATCTCAATCTCTGTTAGGAGATAAGTTTGATTAAAGACTACCTTGTTAGAGGATTTTAGATTCACATGTGTGAACCACCTTGTTAGAGGATTTTATAAAGGCTTTGAGGCCTACCCGGTTAAGGGCTACAGACTTGTCAAAGATGTGAGCAATCAATAAGTGTTTGATCTATCTAATAGCACAAACTTCTTGGTTAGATCTAGTATTGCTCACAATTAATGCATTCCAGCATTACTTCAGTCTTCTCTCTCTCTCACACAATTACAACTTGATCTTCTCAGATAAGATCGTTCTCAACTTCCACCTTAAACCCCAGCTCAACAGTAACCCTTTCAGCAACAACTTAAAACCCTAGACATGATGTCCTTTTAAAGGAATCTAATTTCATGTCAGTCCAATAGGATTACATTACAATTTCCTAGGTTCAATGACTCTAGACATACTCAGTAACACGACACAAGAAGCACTGTCAATGTGTCGGCACCGTCAAACAATCGGTGGATTGGTAACTCATCACAAAATGCTAGTTGGTAACTCATCACAAAGTGTTACCAGTTCATACAAAATACCGGTTGCCGGTTTGACAAAAATGAAGACTGGTAAGAATGTGTTGTGCCGCTTTGCTCCCTCGTACCGCTTGGAATCTACGAACCGCTTGGGGTCGACATGCCGCTTCAGATCGGGAAACACATTCTGCAAAATCACCACTAGTCTAAAGACTAGTATACAACATACCGGTTGGAACAAATACGGGTTGAGCACAAGCTCATACATATAAAGGGGATCTCAATACAAGTGTGTGTCCATCAATGACAATCACAACATAAACAATAGAAATGCCAATAGAAATGGGCTTACATAAGAGCCAACATAGAGAAAATGCTCAGCATAGACATATCACCCAACAAGAGTCATAAAGTCACATTAAGATGATAATGTCACCAATGCATCACTCACATAAAAGAGAAACAATCAATCAAGAGAAGGTGATTGAGTAATCAACAAGTAAAATACCAAAAGAACAAGGAAGCATCATCAATTGGAAATAATAAATACAATGAGGCACCCATAAGAGAAACATAAAATTTCCATCTAACATATATCACAACAATATAACTAAAATATTAAGCAACAATAAATCCATAGGGTTCTACTCAACTATCGGGACTTAGATACTAAAGTGCTAGTGAAGGGAGTATCATCATGTGTTCTCATGAGGATGTACCACATAGAACCGAGCATTCTCTCATACATATGAGAATGACGATCATGCAAGTCAAATTGCTACATATGTGGGCATGTCTCTCTGGACAAGTCCCAATCTTTCCATATGCAATTTTTTGAACACCCAGTAGGACTAAGAGGGGGGATGAATCAGTCTAGAAATTCAAAAGTAATTATTAATAAGCTTATTCAATATCAGCACTTTAATCATAAACACATCAAACATAAACACATGAGCACCAAATATACATCGAAAACCTAAACATGGAAAAATTGCGGTGAGAATCTAACTCACAATATGAATAACAATGTTTACAACTATTTAGGCTTATAGACAAGGAGCACCAACACTTGAAGAACTTTTAGAACTAAGGTGCACTACCTTAGGAAAGATATAAATACTTGTGCAACTGAAGAACACTTCTTCAGAACAAGATACAAACTATTGTTGAAGAACCCACTGTCAATCAGAAATGAATAAAATTTAAAATTGATAAGGATTCTCTTGATCATGAAATTGTCCTTGAATAGTAATCAAGCAACCAATAACATGGCAAATATCTTTGACAATATCAACAGTCACAACACTCTATCTAGCATAATCAGCTTCAAAGTTATTTCCAAACTATATTTCGCAACATCACAAACTCAAATCTTCTTGCAAATCATTTGCATATACTTCTCACACGATTCACTTCTCATCCATACTCAATTCATCCTTCTGCACATCCTATATATGAGATACAACATTCCAATCCTAAACAAGGGTCAGCCAATATAATATTACATGCAATAAGCCACCCAGATCAAAAATACTTATATCAGTCCACTCTAGGAGAAAGAGGGAACCGGAACATATCATAATACATCATCCCATGAACAATCTAACAATCCGCACACAGTAGCACATATTCCAAAGGACATTACAAAACATAATGTGTAGATATAATCAACTAGTTGGCCACATAACCACTTATGATGCAAAATACTCCATGTGGATCTCCACAAACCAAAGTGAGACCCAAATAATCACCTCAACATATCTTCCAACACATATCCATACTAAAAGAACATGATCCACAAAATCACAATTTATCTTAATATTTGGAGGGAACCAAAAGCTTTTCAGACCACCCTAATTACAGCTGAAGAGGTGGAAAATATAAAGCCAAATGGTTAGTGTATAAACCAAATAAAACACAAAATAATGCATTCAAATACAAAAATAAACCATTATACCTTAGCTTCTACTCTTCCTCCGATTGAGTCTTTGATGAAGTGGAATGCGCCCAAATGCTCCACTTGATTGGATTGGCTCCAAGATGGGATGTGGATTACTCTCCACCACACAATAAGATTGGATAATGTTTGATAGATGGATGAATTGGATGATAATGACTAAGTGTGGGATGATTTGGGCATTATGATGGGATGATAGATGATTTTTATTTCCAAATAGACATCATAAGATTAGATGAAAGTGGATCAAGGGATGAAATGGACAACATAAGAATGTATGAAAAGTAGATATATAGATGAGGGGAAGAGACCCCAATTTATAGATTGGAGGAAACCAAAATGAAGAGCCAAGATTGATTTTGGGATGAAAGGTTGAGATTGATTTGAGAGGGAGCACATGGATTGAAAGGACAAGGTGTGGGATTCAAGAGATATGTCATAAAGGCATTTCTTGTCTCCACACCTCTCAAGGTTCATGGGGAAGATCTCCCAAGTACATTGGAAAGAGAAACAGGAATATAAAATTCCATCGGGGGAGGGAGGAGGAATTAAAAATTCCAAAATAAGAGGATGTGTGGAAAGACTAAATGGATAAAGGAATTAAAAATTCCTTGGGAAGAGGATGCATGGGGATATTCAAAGAATTTAAATTTATTTGAAAGGATCAAGGTGATTAGGGATGTGCAAATGATTAAGGGGGTTGATTACGTGGCTTAATGAGTGATTAGAGATCAAGTGGGAAAGTTAGGAGGATGTGACATGAAGAGAGATAATGAGTGGATGAATATGAAATTGAAGAATAATGATAAGTATGATTAAGGAAGAATTAATTAGGCTAAGTGAAGATTAGGGAAAGTGATTTTTAGGAATCACTTTAGTTAGGTTAATTAATTAAAATTAATTAACTAAGTGGGTTTTAGAAGAAATAATGGTTGAGGTGACTTTAGAAGAAAGGGGAAATAATTAATTTATTGATAAATTAATTATTGGACTATAGTGCGAAGATTGATTAAATTTGATTTAATTAACCTTAAGAAGAAGGGAATTAACACAATTAAACTGGTTAATTATTTTGACAGGCTTAAATTAATTAAATATTAATTTAATCAATTTTAGGTGTCTACAACAGGATGTCACAACCAACACCAAAAGAGTACTCACACCAAATTCTATCGAAATAAACAAGGTTTAACAAAGCATATCTGGACCAATATCCTTCCGGATAACCAGGTTTGACATCAATGAAAACCATACAATCTCATGCTTCTAACAATCTCCCCCTTTTTCATTGATGGCAACACCAATAAATAACTAACAATCATCAACTGATAATCTCACAACAACTCTCTCCCCCTTTCACAATAATTACAAAGGGCACATAAAAAGAAATATATTGACCAATCACACCATTGTTCCCCCAGAAAGCAACAACAACATTAATCCAATAACAAAGATAAGCACTAAGTCTCCTCCTATAAATATGGATCACTAAAACTATATCTAGTTGGAAGAAGGTGGGGAATGACCCCTAACTTTTGTCTGAGATAGTCAGAAGTATCCTTCACCAAAGCCATTGTAAAAATATCCAATATATGCTCCAATTTAGAAATGTATTATAGTCAGACTTCCTTTTCAACAACCTTCTCTCTCAAGAAATGATAACGGATTGAAATGTGTTTAGTCCTTGAATGCATAACTATATTCTTTGAAATGTTTATAGCATTGGTATTATCATACATGATAGGAATAACTTCATCAAGTACAACTCTAATATCCTTAAGAGTCTACTTCATCGATAAAACTTGAGTGCAACAAGATGTTGCAACAATATATTCAACTTCAACAGTAGACAATGATATTGATTCTTGTTTCTTACTCATCCATGAAACCAATTTGTCTCCCAAAAAGAATGCTCCACCACTTGTACTCTTCTTATCATCAATATTTCTAGCCCAATCAGCATCTATATATTCCTTTAACATGAAATCTTGATCTCTTTTATACCATAGGCCAAAATCTTGAGTTCCTTTCAAATACCTAAAGATCTTTTTCATTGCTTGATCATGAGTCTGCTTCGGATTAGTTTGAAATATTGGAACCAAATATATAGCCTGCATAATATCTGGTCTAGAAGCAGTAAGATACAATACTCCTCAAAGCATAGATTTTTACATATTTTGAACAATATCTGGAGATGCATCATCTTTCCCTATGCATCCTACAGCTAAAGAGGTAGTAACAAGTTTACAATTCTCCATATCAAACTTGTTCAACATCTCTTTAACATACTTATCTTGAGAAATAAAAATTCCATCATCCAATTGAGTAACTTGAAGCCCAAGACATCTCAAATTCTTTTTGCATTTCTTTTGCAAATTCTTTCCACAAACTATCACTTCCTCCAAAGATAATATCATCAACGTAGACAGCAACAATCAATAACTTAATGCCTTCAATCTTGAAGTAAAGATTGATGTCAACAGTACCTTTCCTAAAATTTTGTTGAAACAAATACTTGTCCAGTCTCACATACCATGCTCTGGGTGCTTGTTTAAGTCCATACAATGCCTTCTTTAATCTACAAACCATATTTGGATTTTCTAATATTCAGAATCCATTTGGTTTTTCAATGTACACTTCTTCCAACTCTTCATTAAGAAACATTGATGTAACATCCATTTGATATACTCTTTAGTTCCTATAGGTAGAAAATGCAAGAAACATTCTAATAACTTCCATCCTAGCAACAGGGCCAAAAGTTTCTTCAAAATAAATACCTGAGAATAGCCTTTACATTACAATCTAGCCTTGTTCCTTGTGATTTTCCTTATTCATACAGTTTGTTCCAGAACACCCACTTCATTCCTATCACATCCTTGTCCATTGGTCTAGGTACTAGTTCTCAAGTTTGACTCTTCTATATTTGATTCAATTCTTCTTACATAGCTTTAACCCAACTTTCTTTTTTTCTTTCTTCTTCATATAAATTTGATTCAATAAGTGAAAGAAAATAGAAATTACTTTGCTTGTTTACCTTTGAAACACTTCTTGTCTAAACTCCTTTATTCTTGTCTCTAATTATTTGATCTTCTAAATGATTCTTCTACACATACTTCAGGGTCTTGATCATTTGTTCCACTCCTTCTCTATCTTCTTCTACTTCATCTGGTTTCTCCTCATTGCTTCCTACCAGAGGAGTCTTTTCTTGTAAAGCAATAGGTATGATCTCAAATTTAGCTTTCTAAACAGGTTTTGGGGCAATTTGATCCCATGCTTCACATATTTTCATATTTGTGCTCTCCATTATCTTGTTCAATATTTTCTTGTAATACTGGTAAGCCTTGATGTTTGTTGTATATCCCAAGAATATCTCTTTGTCAGCTCAGGTATCAAACTTTCTAAGATCATTCTCATCTCTTTTGATATAGCACTTGTTTCCAAAGATTCTGAAGTATTTCATAGCATGTGGTCTTCCACGCCACAATTCATAAAGTGTCTTTGTATGATTTATCCTTATGTGAACTCTATTAAGAAAATAAACAATAGTATGCACAACTTATTTCTAATAAACGTTAGCCAAGTTAGCATATTTCATCATAGTTCTAGCCATTTCAATAACAGTTTTATTCTTCCTTTCTACCACACCATTCTACTAAGAGGTTCTTGGAGTAAAAAGATGTATCCTAATCCCATATCTCACATAAAGTGTCAAACTCATTTGAACTAAATTCTCCACCTCTACCAAATCTCAAACACTTGATTCTAGCATCAACCTAATTATCTACCATTGACCTGAAAAGTTTAAATCTTTCAAAAGCTTCATATTTTTCCCTAAAAAATATAACCCATGTCATTCTATAGTAATCGTCAATGAGTAGCATAAAATTCCTTTCACCATTGAGTTTTCATGTCTTTGTAGGTCCACATAAGTCTGTGTGAATTATCTCCAATGGGTGTGATATATAATACTCCTTGATCTTGAAACTTCTCCTTGTTTTCTTTCCTAAGTGGCATTCTCTATATGCAATATCAACAGGTCTGATAATCCTTGGTAAGTCTCTCACTGCTTTATAGTTATTGATCTTTATCATGTTGTCAAATTTAACATGTCCCATTCTCTTGTGCCATAACCAACATTCATTACTCTGACTCAGATAACATGTGTTTCCACTTTTGTCCTTTATGTAGTAAACATTTACACTTGTCCTAATTTCTTATGCTACCAACTTTTCAATTTTACCTTTTTTAATCATACATCCAATTTCTATGAACACAACTTCATAACCTCTACTACACATCTAACTAACACTCAATAGACTATAAACACCATCATTTTAATGCTTACCATCAACAAAAATGTTTCCTATCCTGCAAATTGGTGCAACTTCCTCTCCTACAAATTTTACAAATCCACCATCATAACTCTTTAGGATAATAAACTTATCTTTGTATCGGTCATGTGATTTGAGCATCCAGAATCAATGATCTGTGATATAGGCTCAACTTTAGCATGCAGTGCAGTCTTCTCCTCTAATCTTCTGATATATTCCTAATACTTCTCTTCTATTGCCAGAAATAAGGATTCTTCATTCGAGTATTCAACATCTTCTTCTTCGGATGAGTGTGCTTCTATAGAATACAAACTCCTTTTCTCTTTATCTTTATCATCCATTCTTCTCTTAAAGTCATTTATTCTATACCTACTTTTCTTTTCATCACCCTCTGAATTTTTGTAATCTTCTTCATATGTATATTTTGAAGCATAATGAACATATCCTCCATAATTAAAAAATTTCAAGGGTAACTTACCTTTGTATTTCCTAGTTCCTCGCTTCAGTCTTCTTAAAGAGTTTGCTTCAATCTCAGCCAAGTTCTCACTGGATTTTGGTTCATCTCATGATATCCTTGAAACATTAAATGCAATTCCTCTTTGATAGGAATTTATATCTTCCATCTCACTAATTTCATAGGTAGACAATGTACCAATAAGTTGATCAATTATGTAGTTGTTTAGATCATGGCATTCTTCAATTGCACACTTCTTTGATTTATAGGGTTTTGTCAAAGTTGATAAGTCGGTATATTGACATGTTTTTATCAGGACTTTTAGGTTTTTGGTATCTTTTGGGTTGCATTATGATAGTAAAATATTGTGCATTGACTATATGTAATCCATGTTTTAAAAACCGAACTTAAGAAATCATGTTTGAACCTTGCCAATTTCTTCCTGCAGCCATGCCAATTTCTTCCTGCAGCCAAATGGTTTGTCTCTGTGATATGCGGATTATTTAGGATGATTTCATATGTGAGTTAATGAATGTATTAGTTAAAGTAAAATACATATGCATGTCCTTGTATTCTATTTCTGTTTTAGTGCAGGTAATAATTGATGATGCAGTGAAGAATTCTCTTCCGCACCTAAGGACTGGAGAATCACGCCAGAGAGCTAGAGGTCAAATTGAAGGAGATTCAAGCGAGTGCGATCTAAGGCATAATAGGAGTAGTTGTACTTCAACACAGGAGTTTAACTCTAGTACATGTTTAATCTGTAAAATATTTCTTTGGCGTGCAAAGAACTGTGGTTTGGTTACAGATCCACAGTTCCTGCAGCCAAGCTCTTTGTTATCCCCTTTGTCTGGCAATGATCCACCTTTTCTTCTGGGCGTAATTGTAGTTTGTCTTTTCTATTTAATAAGCTCTCCCTTCCTTTCTGAGTGTTAGATAGAATGGAAAAGGATTGAGCAGTTTTTGTCACGTATTCTAGATTTTCATCTTTTGGATATGTAATCATCTTTCAGGAAGAAATGAAGGAAAACATGTTATTCTGATCTGTTAAGAGTTCTTTACTGAGAGTTTGACATCACTCATCCAAGGGGGCCCACTTGGCGAGTGATTCCATGTTTATGATTATTGAAGTTAGTTTTTACTTAGTTGCAGTAGAAGTTCATGACTAGGATGTTCCTGCAGCCACTGGAAACAGATCCTTTGACTATTCCTGCAGCCAAGGCAGAACAACGTTAGTCCTGTTATTTCCATTAATTCATTTCAGAGGAATTTTAAAAATATTTCATTTAGTCTTTCTGATTTTTATTCCTACTTTTCTTCCAGTAATTGAGAATAATCATTCATGGAGCTTAGTGCATATATCTTGCAGACCTATTTCAAGTTTTATGTTCCTAGATTGACAACTAAATGAACACCAACCATGAGAATAGTAAACTCTACCATATGAATATCCAAACTTCAGATTGAGATTTAAATTAGAGATATTATTGTTATTAATGTTGGGGTAGACATTTTTGGCACCGCTGCCGGGGATGGTGTCAAGCTAAGAGCCTTTTATGATTGTTTTAGTTTTTAGTTAATTGTTTGGATTTCATGAATTTGCATGTATAATCGAAGAAGAGATGCGAGAGGTAGATTTTTACCCACTCATACTACCCAAGCAGAAGATAGTTCTTCAGATATAAACCCTTTTTCTGAGTTGTATCAAGACCCACAAAATTTGAATCACCCTGAGTCTGAATTTACAGGAGATAGTCTTCAGCTCCTCTTTGGTCCGCAAGAAGAAGAGTTTCCTATTGTAATAACCCCCACAAGTCCAATGCAAGGGAACCCACCCCCTGGTGGAAATAATCCACCACCACCACCTAGTCCAACATTTGAGTTTCCCATCTCTGACAAGCATGATAATACTAACCTCAAGAACATTCCAGCATCTTCACTACCTAAGTTCTATGGGTTGGTCACAGAGGACCCTGATACATTTCTGTTTGAGTTTGATGTTCTCTGTAGGAGCTTTGACCATACTACAGATGCCCATAGACTCAAAAATTTTCCAGCCACTTTGAAGGAGTCATCCTTGAGATAGTTTATGAGTTTGGGTAGTAGCATAATCAATACACGGGATGAGATGAAACGGTTGTTTCTTGCAAAATATAAAGATTACTGTAGAGGCACTGATCGGAATGGGGATGACATCTTTAGGATGACACAAACTGCAGATGAGAGCCTTGAGGATTATCTGGAAAGGTTTTTGTTTAGTGTCAAGAAGTCCAAGCATAGTACCTTGAATGAAGATTCCCTCAAATTGATATTCTTGAGGGGTATCAGTGATGAATGCACTGATTCCTTAGATCTCATGGGGGGGGGGTGACATTACACAATCTACTTGGGCTGAAATAGAACAAATTTGCAAGAAATATTCCAGATCCACTTCTAAGAAGAATAGGACATTTAAGCCAGGGGCACCATCATCATCATCTGGAAATGGAGTTTCTAGGTCGGAACTTAGTCATTTGTTAAAAGATTTCAAAGAGGACATTATAAATAATATGGCTACTTAGTTGGATACATTGGCAGCTAAGAAGAAGCATGAGGAAGCTGATGCATTCCTTGCAGAATTCTATCCTCATTGTAAGCAGCGGAAGAAAGATTGTAGATGTAAAATGGTTGCAAATGTTGAAGTACCTGATTTCAAACCAATTCAAGGGGACGATGAGCAAGACTTCTGTGTTGCTCAGAGAAGACCAAATTTTCTGAGACAAGGTATGCCACCTAATCCACTTTCCTTTTCTGGTTATAGTGGTAGTTCTTATGCACCAAATAACCAATGGCAACCACAGTATTCTCAAAATTTTGGTAATTATCCAAATTCGTATGGATCACAAGGCCAAGGACAACAATTTGCTAATCAAATGCCCCAGTGGCAACAGCCACAAGGAAACTGGTATCCACCTTAGGGTGCAGGGAACCAGTTTCAAGGGAATTGGAAACCTAACTCTCAATGGAGGGGAAACCCATCATGGTCATCCCAATCCTCTGGATATCAGCCTCCTAATCAGCAGCCACAACCTCTTGCTTTAATGCCACCTCCTATAGCCACATCACCACCTCCAAAGCCAACACAGCTACCTACTCAACAGTTGCCTAATCCAAATATTAAATCTCAGCAACAACAACAAGCTTATTCAGCTGATGCTAACCAATATCCAGCCTATTCTTTGTCACTAGAAGATATTCACCTCCGATCTGGAACAACCTTGCCTAGTCCCTCTCATCCAGTTATTACTAAAGTACCAGAGGAGCAGCCAACCTCTGATCCTAATGCTGTAATACCTTAGAATCAAATATTACCACCATTTCCTCAAAGATTGTCTGACAAAGAAGTTTCAACTGAACAACAACAATGCTTTGATATTCTTGACCAACTGAAGCACATTTGTGTTAAAATTCCATTGTTGCAAGCAATAAAGGATGTTCCAATATATGGTAAGGCATTGAGAGAGGCATGCCTAAAGAAACCTGGTAGAAAGAAAAAGGATCCACAAACAGTTCATGTTATGGGTCAATTAGCTGATATTATGTTGGGAAAAGTTGCTATTCCAAAATATTCTGATCTAGGCAGTCCTGTTGTGACTATAGTCATTAATGGCAGTTAAATAAAGAATGTTTTAATTGATCTAGGAGTAGCCATTAATGTAATGACAAGGGAAGTAATGAAACATCTTGAGATAGATAGTTTAAGGGCTACACCTACAGTTTTTCAACTTGCTGATGGCTCTACAGTAAGACCTGATGGTATAATAGAAGATATAGTGGTCATACTAGATTCCTGGGAATACCTTGCAGACTTTATGATTTTATCCCCAAAAGCAACATTGGGGGGATATCTAGTCATTTTGGGAAGACCATGGCTGGCCACAATAGATGCATATATTGGGTGTAGATCAGGAGACATGACTATCTCAGATGGTAGTTCCACAAAAACATTAGCTTTGTATTCCCCTGCACAACCTCAGCTTGAGCAACAGCAGGCTGTTTGGCCTATTTTGGGAGAGGAATCTGAAGAGATAGACTCTATTAGTCATCTTATGATGATTAATCGAGTACCACCCATGTAGTTATATGATGAGGAATCAATCCTTTATAAGGTTCTGACAAATGAATTAATAGAAGACAGAGAATTGCAGGAACTGGTTCCGAATATTGCAGGATTGGACTTTCCTGCAACCACTGATATTTTGCATACTTTGTTGCCATAGGAGTTGTCATATTCTCATGTTTTTGATATAAATCAGATTGATCTTACTGTCAAGATAGAGGTTGCATTGAATAAATATTTGAACATCAACAAGAATATAGCAGATATTTAGAAGGATAGCTTGGTAGACTTGCTAAAACTCCATAGAAATGCCTTTGCATGGGATTACAAGGATATGAATGGAATTGATCCAGCATTTTATACACATCGCATTTATATAAAGGATGAGTGTTGTCCCCTTAGACAACCTCAAAGAAGATTCAATCCTACCTTGAAAGAGATAGTTAAAGAAGAATTGCAGAAATTGTTGAAAGATGGATTTATTTATCCTGTTTCTGACAGTCAATGGGTATCACCTTTGGTGATAGTTCCTAAAAAAGGAGGCAAATGGAGAGTATGTGTTGATTATAGAGCCTTGAACTTGGCCACAAGGAAGGATCATTTTCCACTACCCTTTGTAGATCAGGTATTAGGTTCTCTTGCTGGTAAGAAATATTTTTCATTTTTGGATGGATTCAGTGGCTATAATCAAATACAAATAGCCCTTGAGGACCAGGAGAAAACAACATTTACTTGTCCATGGGGCACTTATGCATATTCTGTTCTTCCTTTTGGGTTGTGTATTGCTCCAGCCACTTTTCAAAGGGCGGTCATCGGTATTTTTTCTGATATTTCTCAAGACATAATGGAGATTTACATGGATGACTTTACAACCTATGGTTCTAAATTTGATCAGGTATTGGATAATTTGAAGAAAGTTTTGCAGCGGTGTGAAGACTACAACTTGTCTCTAAATAGTGAAAAGTGTTTTATAATGATGGAAGAAGGAATAGTCCTTGGTCATCATATATCTGTACAAGGTATACAAGTGGATCCAACAAAAATTGAGATTATTCAGCAAATTAATGACCCTGTGAAGCAGAAAGATGTGCGGAGTTTTCTTGGCCATGCTGGATACTACCAAAAGGTTCATTAAAGATTTTAGCAAAATTGCAAGTCCCTTATATACACTGCTTACTAAAGATGTAGAATTTAAATGGACCTCGGCATGCAATGAAGCTTTTTTAAAGCTTAAGCATGCTTTGACTCAGGCACCAGTTCTTAAAGGACCTAATTGGTCTCTACCATTTCAAATCCATACTGATGCATCTGATTATGCTATAGGAGCAGTGTTAGGACAGAAAGTTGACAAGTTGGAAAATGCCATATATTATATCAGCAAGAATTTGCAAGGATCTGAATTGAATTATACAGTTACTGAAAAAGAGATGCTAGCTGTCATATATGCCCTTAACAAGTTTAGACACTATATTACAGGGTATCCAATATTTGTGCATACATATCATACTACAATTAGATATCTTATGAATAAGCCATCAATCACCAGTAGATTGGCTCGCTGGTTATTGTTGATGCAGGAATTTGATATCATAATTGTTGATAGGCCAAGGAAGTCTAATGTTGTTGCAGATTATCTTTCACGTCTTCAATTGCAGGAAGACTCTACAATGATAGATGACACTTTTCTAGATGAGCATTTGTTTCTCATACAGGCTCATACACCTTGGTATGCTGATATTGCCAACTATTTAGCTGCAGCTAAGATGTCAATCTCTTTTTCTCCTAAGGAAAGAAGGTTGTTAGTTGAAAAAAGTTTTAATTTTTCATGGATTACTGATTGTCTATTCTATACTGAACCTGATCAAGTTATGCGAAGATGTGTCAAAGAGGATGAAACATATGACATCTTGCATGCATGTCATGATGAACCACGTGGAGGTCATTTTGCTGCCAAAAGGACAACATTGAAAATACTCAATACTGGTTATTATTGGCCTACACTACACAAGGATGCAGCTCAGTACACAAGGAAGTGTGATAGGTGTCACTGAATGGGCAGACCTACAAAATCTGATGAAATGCCTCTATATCCTCAAATATCTGTAACACCATTTGATAAATGGGGATTAGATTTTGTTGGCCCCATTGATCCACCTTCTAATGGCAAATCTTATATCTTGGTATGTACAGACTATGTGACAAAATGGGTAGAAGCTAAAGCTATGCAACATGCAAGAGATAATAAAGTAGCTGAGTTTCTATATGAGGAAATATTTACAAGGTATGGAGTACCTAGGGAAATTGTCTTAGATCAGGGACCTCAATTTACATCAACATTGATAAAAGCTTTGGTCAATGAATATAATATAAGACACAGGAAATCTACTCCATACCATCCACAGTCTAATGGTCAAGTAGAGGTTACCAACAGAGAACTTGAGGGTATTCTTACAAAAATAGTGTCTATCCATAAGAAAGATTGGTCTAATTGGCTTTCAGAGGCAATTTGGGCATATAGAACAACCTGGAAAACACCAATTGGATTCACACCTTTTGAGATGGTCTATGGAAAAATAGCAATGATGCCTATTGAATTTGAGCATAAAACCTTGAGAACAGCCCTACAACTGAATATGACATTATCTGAAGCACAAAAGGAATGCATTCAACAATTAAATGCTTTAGATGAATGGAGAAAAATAGCAGTTCAGCAGACAGCGTTGATTCAAAACCAAAGAGCCAGATGGCATGATAAGTATATCAAAGAAAAGAGATTCAAAGTTGGTGATTGGGCACTCTTGTATGATTCCAGATATAAGGATGCTCAGGGAAAACTCCAAACACAGTGGTTGGGTCCTTATCAAATAGAAGAAGTTTTTCATAATGGAGCAATTTGATTGTCCACCATAGATGCTATTAGATTCAAACTTTTAGTGAATGGACACCGACTACGCCTTTATCACAAGCCGGCTACTAGAGAAGAGTTTCTGCAGCAGTTTGCTTGTCAAAAAGAAACACAAGTTCCTGCAACAACTGGTGATGTTCCTGCAGCAACTGGTGATAGTCCTGTAGTAACTGATAATGATTCGGTAACAATTCATGAGCTTCCTGTTGCACTTGGGCATGTTAATAAAGGTGATGTTCCTATAGCTTTTGCAGTGAACTTATTTACCGTATCATAATCAAATATTTTCATGTGAAATATTGTTCTCCGTACAATAAAGTTCCATCCACTACATTCCATCCCACTTTCTTATCTATCACTTCATTTCATTTCGCAATCATTTTCGCCCATTTGCAGGTACGTGTATATTGTACTTTATTTTAATTTTGCATTTATTAGTTCATTTTGACTTTAATCCTGTTTTAATCCGCTTCAAACCCGACATCTTATCGGCCTGTGTGGACATGTGCTAGGTTAAGTTGGGGGGGGATACTTTATTGTCCTTTTTCCCAGTAAGATTTATTATCCTAAACTGATTTCCTAACTGACATTACTTATGATAATTATTATTTCATGCGAGTGAATAATAAGTTATGCCGCCTAATTTTAGATATGAAGATTTTAGCCTTTTGGAATCTTTCAAATATTTTGGTGAAGCTGCGAAAGTATCAGAGTAAAAGATGGGAGGTGATCTGATTCGCCACGAACCGACTGTGCATGAAGGGTTGCTGCAAGATGTTGTCTATGTGCACTATTTCCAAAACCACGGCTGGCTGGAGTATTTCTTGAAGATTAGGGATTTCAATGACGAAATAGCTGTGGAATTTATGCATTCTGTTGACGAAGGAGAAGCTACAGTTAAGGGGTTGAGGGTAATTGCTACAGAGTAGAGAATTGCAGAGGTCACAAGTTTGCTGTAGGAAGGATAACTCTTTCCAGAATCGAAGTATGCAAGGAGTGCCAGGGCAGAGTTCACAATTGCTACAGATGGACCCTTAATGATAGATAGGCAAGGAACTAGAAGGGTTTCTTTGCCAGCACACTAGCCTCGGGTAGCTCTATATATCATGAAGTATATCACCTATGAAGGACGGTATTCAAATCTCTACTTGCCTCACTTCAAGCTACTCAGTCATCTGCGTCATAACCGGTGAGTTAATGTCCCAAATTTTTTGTATCATCTCATTTCTATAAGTGCTAAGGAGACTAAAAAATATGGCAATCACTCTGTTAGCCATCATGGACTGGTAAAGTTGCTAGTACAACAGTCCCTGAGAGATGTTTCACAGATGGAATGGGGTGTGTTTGAAGATATTATGCAATTTAGGGTAGAAGAAGCCCCTGTTGAAGATAATCCTCCAGTTCAAGAAGGGGTAGCTGTAGAAGATCTTTCCAGTGAAGAAGAGGGTTTGTTAGTTGTTGAAGGAGCTGCAATAATTTTAGAAGAAAATATTGAAGAAGGGCTAACTGAAGGACAACCCTCTACCTTTCTTCAAGGAGGTTCACCTATTTTGCAGAGGGAAGGAAAAGAATTAGAAAAGGAGAAGTTAGGGGAGGAATTTGTTGTTCAGCCGTAGGAAGTGCATATTCCTCCTGCAGCCAAGAGGCGTCATGCAAAAATAAGAACTCCTACATCAGTTTCAAAAGTGTATGTTAGGAGAACAAGAAGAAGGACACAGAAAATTCAACCAGTGAGTAAGCCAGCAGATTTCATTGCAGTAGACACTTCAGAAGAAGAGAATGCCACAGATAGGGAAATGCAAGAAAACCTTACAGAAGATGAAATTCAAGAAAACCCTGTAGGAGAAGAAACCCAAGAAGCAATTCAGGAAGAAATTGTAATTGATAAGCTCGCAAATCTAGCTTCAGTAGCATTGCAATCTGAGGATACATTTGATGATGTTGCACAGCAACCTAAAGAAAACATGGGAAATATGCCAATCCAGAATGAGGAAGTTATTGAAGAAATTCCACGGTCTAAGGTAGGACCCATAAAAACTCCTTCATCCCTGACTAGCTTGTCAATTGCTTTAACATTCTTTAGGCAATGGGAAATAGAGAACGATAGGTTGCAAGGAATAATTAATAAGTAGCAAAAAGAGATTGAGAAGAAAGAAAATAGAATTAAAGAATTGGAGACTAAGGTAGAAGAAATCTATAGTATGGTTCCTGAGATAATGCAGTGTAGAGCTCCCCCAAGAATTTATGCAGTGCACTTGAAAGAACGGTATCTGAATTTCAGATTAAACTGCATAGTAAGGAACCTTAGCCCATCCTTGGAAACACCTGAGGAATTCTGTCATGCTTTTCAAACTTTCCCACATTCTGTAAAGAACCTGTTATGTGAATTATATTTACATAATTATGCTGTGCCCCAAGACAGAGAATGGAATCCCTTGTTATACATTGGGGATATTCATCTCAGAGCTCTAATGTCATGGATACAAAATGAAACGATTATAGGACCACAAGCTAGGGAGTTTGAAAAACTGGAACATGATTGTCCATTGCCATTGAGGAGGGAAGCAAAAGAACCCAAAGTTCTGTATTATGACTAGCAAAAATTATTAATAAGAGATGATGTTAGAAAGATAGTACTTCAAATAAGAGAGGAAGTATATCAAGCGTTTGAGCAATTAGTCCAAACCCACAGGACAATAGCACTAGAGGGACTAACTCAACGCTGGAATCATCTACCAAATCATCTAAAACTGGGAGAACCCTATTCATTGCAGAATTTTCATGCAGCTATACAGAGAGCATCCAAATATATACAGCTAGGAAGGGAAAAATCCAATAATTGGTTACCATTAATCTTTTAGCCTCCTATCCTAATGTGGCCACTTTTGGCATGCCAACCAACAGAACAGAATTATGATGTGAATGTTGAAGAAATAGCTAGATGGTCTAGGTTGGAGAAAATGAAGGGATTTTACTGGAGTTTGCCTTCCAAGGGAAACGGACAGAGCACTGTGGGTGATTTTAGAGTCTTAGCAAAAGTTAGAAATTTTCCTTTTGCTGCAGGAGCAGCAAACCCTTAGAGTTGGGGGGCATGATAAGTCGGTATATTGACATGTTTTTATCAGGACTTTTAGGTTTTTGGTATCTTTTGGGTTGCATTATGATAGTAAAATATTGTGCATTGACTATATGTAATCCATGTTTTAAAAACCGAACTTAAGAAATCATGTTTGAACCTTGCCAATTTCTTCCTGCAGCCATGCCAATTTATTCCTGTAGCCAAATGGTTTGTCTCTGTGATATGCGGATTATTTAGGATGATTTCATATGTGAGTTAATGAATGTATTAGTTAAAGTAAAATACATATGCGTGTCCTTGTATTCTATTTATGTTTTAGTGCAGGTAATAATTGATGCTGCAGTGAAGAATTCTCTTCCGCACCTTAGGACTAGAGAATCACGCCAGAGAGCTGGAGGTCAAATTGAAGGAGATTCAAGTGAGCGCGATCTAAGGCATAATCGGAGTAGTTGTACTTTAGCACGGGAGTTTAACTCCAGTACATGTTTAATCTGTAAAATATTTCTTTGGCGTGCAAAGAACTGTGGTTCGGTTACAGATCCACAGTTCCTGCAGCCAAGCTCTCTGTTATCCCCTTTGTCTGGCAGTGATCTGCCTTTTCTTCTGGGCGTAATTGTAGTTTGTCTTTTCTATTTAATAAGCTCTCCCTTCCTTTCTAAGTGTTAGACAGAATGGAAAAGGATTGAGCAGTTTTTGTCACGTATTCTAGATTTTCATCTTTTGGATATGTAATCATCTTTCAGGAAGAAATGAAGGAAAACATGTTATTCTAATTTGTTAAGAGTTCTTTACTGAGAATTTGATATCACTCATCCAAGGGGGCCCATTTGGTGAATGATTCTATTTTTATGATTATTGAAGTTAGTTTTTACTTAGTTGCAGTAGAAGTTCATGACTGGGATGTTCCTGCAGCCACTAGAAACAGATCCTTTGACTGTTCCTGCAGCCAAGGCAGAACAACATTAGTCCTGTTATTTCCATTAATTCATTTCAGTAGAATTTTGAAAAGATTTCATTTAGTCTTTCTTATTTTTACTCCTACTTTTCTTCTAGTAATTGAGAATAATCATTCAAGGAGCTTAGTACATATATCTTGCAGACCCATTTCAAGTTTTACGTTCCTGGATTGACAACTAAATGAACACCAACCATGAGAATAGTAAACTCTACCATATGAATATCCAAACTTCGGATTGAGCAATTAGAGATATTATTGTTATTAATGTTGGGGTAGACAAAAGTAAACAAGATCTTTTTGATAACATCACTCTCTTCAAGCATTCCACGAATAACTTGTATAGCATCCACTGTATCATTTGCTCTATGTAGGTAACTCTCAACACTTTCATCATCAACCATTCTGAAACCTTCAAAATTTTGCTTCAGGTTCAAGAGTCTTACTTTGCCAAAAAAATCATCATTTAGACGGTTAATCAAAATTGTTCTACCCTTCACATTTGTTTCCTAAGCCTTAATCTAATCCAGAGTTGATGGTTCATTAGGAGGTTGGTTTGGATAATCTCCCAGAGTCCATTCTACAATGCCTTCAATTATGATTCCACTCTTTCCTTCCAATAGTTGTAGTTAGTTTCATCAATCATCAAAGCTTTAACATGAAGGTCTTGAGCTATTTTAGATCTACCTCAAGCAATTAAGATATCCATAGAGGAACCTTTCTCTAATACCAATTGTTGAACACCCAGTGGGACTGAGAGGGAGGTGTGAATCAGTCTGAAACTTCAAAAATAGTTATTAATAAACTTATTCAATATCAACACATCAAACAGAAACAAGTGAACACTAGATATACATGGAAAACCCAAATAGGGAAAAACCACGGTGATAATATAACTCACAATATGAATAACAATGTTTACAAATTTTTAGTCTTATAGCCAAGAAGCACCAACACTTGAATGACTTGAAAAACTAAGGTGCACTCCCTTAGGCAAGATACAAATGACTTGTGCAACTAAAGAACACTTCTTCAGGACAAGATAAAAACTGTTGTGGAAGGACCCACTATCAATCATCAATGAATGAAATAGCTAAACTAAAATTGAGAAGGATTATCCTGATCATGAAATTGTCCTTGAACAGTAATCAAGTGACCAACAACATGGAAAACATCTTTGACAATCTTTACAGTCACACCACTTTATCTAGTAGATTATATCATCTTCAAAGGTCATTCCAAACTATCTTTCGCAACATCACAAACTCAAATCTTCTTGCAAATCATTTGCATACACTTCTCATCCATACTTAAATCATCCTTTTGCACATCTTATATATGAGATACAATATTGAAATCCTAAACACGGTACATGAAATAATATTACATGAAATAAACCACCCGGACCAAAAATACATAGATTAGTCTACTCCAGGGGAAAGAGGGAACCAAAACATATCATAATACATCATCCCATGGACAATCCAACAATCCACACACTAGCACATATTCCAAAGGGAAATTACAAAACATAACATGTAGATATAATCAATCGGTCAACCACATAACCACTTCCAATTCAAAATACACCATGTGGATCTCCACAAACCAAAGTGAGACCCAAATAATCATCTCAACACATCTTTGAACACATATATGAACCAAAAGAACATGATTGACTAAATCGCAATGCAATTATCATCATATTCAGAGTGTGCCAAAAGCTTTCTAGACCACCCTAACTAAACAATGTCACAACCAACACCAAAAGAGTATCTATACCAAATTTTATTTAGATAACCAAGGTTTGAGAAAGCATATACAGATCAATATCCATCTAGATAATCAAGTTTGACATCAATGAAAACCATACAAGCTCATGCTTCTAACACAGGTAAGCCTTCCCAAGTCATCCTTAGCCTCATACTAACGCTCAAGGCATTCTTGGGGAGCTGATTATCCAAATTAATGTTTTATCTCATCCCAAGTTTATTATTATGCTACCACTGGATTAAAAACCTCCTCAATCATATTGCTAAGTGTACCACTTATGGGTCGGGGACACGATTGGGAGCCACTCCCTAAACCCACTTTAGTACCTAGACCTCGGCTCATCCCATTTAACTAAATGAGGTATTAAAAAAACACAATGCAATGATTCATCTTTCCATATCCTCAATTAGAACAATTACCTTTTTTCACAATGCCATAACAACCATACGTAAGGCATACTCAATTGGTCTTGCTCCCAAGAGAATGGATCCACTTGATTCCATAATAATTTTCTCATAAGTACTCAACCATTCATAGCACTTGCTCATATCAAGAACTACCAATTCAATACAACCTGAGAAGGCACATGTCAAGCAACCATGGCAATACTATCAACTTCAATGCAGTTCAACATGCCAACATCAAATCCATCATCTCAAGAATAGATACGCATACCCATCAACATAATGACATCTCAATAGGTCATAAACAAAATGCATATCAATCCACAACTCTAGGAGCAACCTCCAGGTCTCTGAGTCAAGATATCAATCCCAAAATGAACTCAATACAAAAGTATAAGTATAAATAATCTTTGGCATCTCATGGAAGCATGCCTAGACATCAAAACTCATCATATCACAAGACAAATGTGTGGGCCCACACACCAATACAACTAGTTTGGACAACTCATCAAACCCTCGAGGATGAATAAAAACCCCAAATTCAGTTTACAACAACCAATTGTGGAATTCTAGGAGCAATTGAGAAATTTTACAAGAAAATGCAAAATTCCTCAAGCAAATGTGAAATTATAATTATAAATGTAAAATTCAATCATAAATTGTGAATTTATACCAGTGCTTGCAAAATTCAATTATCAATTACAAAATTCAAACTACAAATGCAAAAATCTAGGCCTCAATTGCAAAATTTTGCATTATGTGCATGAATTGACTTTGAGAAGCTAAATATGGCATCAAATTGGATAAGTAAAAGACATGGGAGGCTAAAAAAATTCAAAACAATTTAAAAACCCTCAAGACATCCCAAAGACACCATTGCATCATCTAAAGAAGGTTCCTAAAGAGATTTGGGCATCAAATTCCCAATACAACCCATTTCTTTATCCAATACAACACACAACTCAAAATACATCAATTAAATGCTAAGGGGATCAAATTACCATCCCAACATGAACAAAACACAATTAATAAATCATTTGAAACATCTTGAGTTGATTCAAATTGAAGTACAAGAGGAAAGAGGAAGGTCCTACCTCAAATGAGGAAATCACTCAAATCCCATTTCTTTATCCAATACAACACACAACTCAAAATACATCAATTAAATGCTAAGGGGATCAAATTACCATCCCAACATGAACAAAACACAATTAATAAATCATTTGAAACATCTTGAGTTGATTCAAATTGAAGTACAAGAGGAAAGAGGAAGGTCCTACCTCAAATGAGGAAATCACTCAAATCCCATTTCTTTATCCGATACAACACACAACTCAAAATGCATCAATTAAATGCTAAGGGGATCGAATTACCATCCCAACATGAACAAAACACAATTAATAAATCATTTGAAACATCTTGAGTTGATTCAAATTGAAGTACAAGAGGAAAGAGGAAGGTCCTACCTCAAATGAGGAAATCACTCAAATCTAAACTGCTCTTTCCACACTCCTCCAATGGTCACAATATTCGAGCAACAACATAGCATCCGCAAACCACTTCCAACAAGTCCACACCCACAAATTATAACCCTACAAACTCAAGATCTCAAAAATCCAAGAATGGCCATGGAGGGGTTTCAGAGAAAAGAGCGTGAAAAATAGACTATCCCAAATATGAACTACATTACAAAATATATGGTTCCTTTTGAAAAAGGGAAAAATAAAACAATTTTGAAAACCAAATTAAACTCCTAAGCCACTAAATTTCTGAAAGCCCCAAATATACCGAATCACTCAAATAACCTTTATATTCAAATACATAATTGACATGATGCACATTATGATATCCATTTAGCTCCATGATATAAACTTACCATAGATGCACACGATAAATGACCAACTAATTGAATACACACAAACATTCATCATGAGCTGATTCAACATCGCAATTGGGATTCCAAAAGCAATCCATTATGATAGTCGAGGCTGAAACAATTAAATAATAGAATAATCAAATCAAGGGAATTACCCTAATCAAGGGACAATAGGTTTAGGCTCATGTATTTGGCCAGTGTTTTATCTCCTATTAACCATTGTTGGGGATGCAAGCATGTTCAGACTTGTGGATACAAGTAGATTTGATGCCCTGTAGTTGTAGTCACTGAAACATTCACATGTCAAGTATACTTGCTCATGCATTAATACATATATATATATATACATATATATATATATATATATATATATATATATATATATATATGTATGTATATATATATGTATATGTATGTATATGTATATGTATATATGTATATGTATATGTATGTATATATGTATGTATATGTGTATGTGTATATCTATGTATATATGTATATATGTACATATGTATACACACACACACACATATACATATATATATATATATACACACACACACATGTGTGTGTGTGTATGTATATGTATATGTATATGTATATACATATACATACATATGTGTATGTGTATGTGTATGTGTATGTATATACATATGTGTATATATGTATATATATATGTATATGTATATATGTATATGTATATATATATATACATATGTGTATATATGTATTTATATATATGTATATGTATATATGTATATGTATATATACATATATGTATATATATGTGTGTGTGTGTATATGTATATATGTATATATGTGTATATGTATATGTATATATACATACACATGCACATGTATATGTATACGTATATATGTATATATGTATGTGTGTGTGTGTGTGTGTGTTGTAGTGCCCCTCCTAGACTTGCATTTTGATTTACGCATTGACAGACTTATTTAGACATAAGATTGATGCTTAGATGGTTACTCTATGAGGACTTATGTTATTTGTTAGATGGTACTAATGATTCTATTTACTCTATGAGGACTTATGTTATTTGTTATGACTCATGATGTTTGGTGATTTATATGATTTATGGATTCTTATGTGTTCGTTATTCATATGTGGAATATATGATTTATAATGTTACAATGGTAATAACCTATTTCATGATTATGGTTTATATGATGCTTTGATGTTATATCGTTTGATTGTCTTTGTGAAAGGGGTGATGCCTTATCACTCATTGGGAGCATGATATGGTGTTGCGATTCCCCTTTCACTTGCCTATTTATTATCATGGATATAAATTTTGTATATGTGTTTGGTGGTGATTGTAGGATTGCAGGTATTGTACATCGACTCCACCTGGTCTTACAAGTCTGAGTGTGTCCTATCCCAATGGCAAGTTGTCGGATATGGCATGGGTTTCTTTCACTCACTCTAGGCTTACTTGTTCACCTTGTTAGTTTGTGCCACAGTGCAAGTTGGTGGTAGAGTCTTGTGTTGATGTTTATCTTTGTTGAGTTGCTTGAGTATGCGAGTGTATGATTCCATTAATTTAACTTATGAGATAATGTAATTTATTAAGGTTGAATTAATTTATCCTATAGTATGGTTATTGGTTATTTATTTGGTTATTTTATTAATTGATGATTATTTATTGTGAGAATTGTATATAATCAATTGAGATTAATTTAATTGATTTATTTTGATATATTATTTAATGGTTTATTTATTAATTATTTAACGATTCATTTATTATTGATTTATTGTTAATTTATCTCTATTTATTGTTGAATGGTTTATTTATTTATTTATTATTGCTTTGTCTTATTTAAATTGTTACTTTATTGTTGAGTTGATTTATTGATTTTATTAATTTATTTATTGTTTATTATTGATTTGATTTTATGTTTTATTGAGAATCTCTATTTATATGGCTTTATTCATTTGATTTTTATTGGGTGATGGTTTATTATTTAATGTGTTTATACAAGTATTATTTTATCGGTAATTGAATATGTGATGCTAAAAATGTGGTATATAAGAGACATACACATATAATGAGACAATATAATATAATTGAAAAGCTTAATTTCAAAACTAAATCAAAGATGCAAACCATAAGCCTTCCTTGAAATGTCCCATTTTCCTCTATTCTTGAGGACCTTGAAGGTGTTGGATTGATGGGCTCTCAACGGAGCAATGACCTCCAAAGTGACAACTCAAGAGTTGAGTAGCTATTTGATCATGATTGACTATGGAGATGATATGAAATGCATGATTTAAAAAACTAGATTAACATGCTATGATAAATCTAAAAGCTAAATGCTAGATAATTGAAATGCAAATTGCCTATAGTAATGATGCCTAAATTGATATGAGATGGGATCCATATTGCTCCAAAATGGGGGATATTTATAGGAATTCCAAGGCCAAAGCTGAGGTGGCAGGAATCAATGGTCCAGATTTGATCTGAAGATATCAAGGGCCAAGATTGAGGAAGTTGGAGAAGAGGATGGAGGAAGAGACACTTGTCATCTCTGTGGTGACAAGTGTCAAGGAGCTTTGCTCATGAGAGGGCAAGTGTCCAAGGGAGGAGACATGTGGCAAAAGTGCCATTTGTCTCAAGAAGAGAATATCCACACCATGGGAGGTTAGGATAAGGAGGTTAGGATGTGCAAGATTGGATAGGGTTAGTTAGACCCAAGATTAGATTGAATGGGTTAAGTTAGGGGATGGTTAGGTTGGATGTGTTGGGTCTCAAATCAACAGATTGGATAGGTTCTAAGCAAATGCCAACTCCTATGATCAAACCCTCCAATTGACTTGGCCAACATATAGAGTGAACCTGTTTGGTTGCTAACTCTCTCACTTTAGGCTCTGCAGGACCTAGGCGGGTATACCTATTCACTGAATGTCTCCAATTACCAGTGCTTTTTATAGCAGATTTATCATCCTAATCTAATATATCCTGATCTTGAAATGGCATGAGTTCCTTGAATGGAGATATAGCAGATGAGTTCAAGATTGTTGTTTGTTTGCTTTATGTTTCTTAATTACTCCTATTGCTTATTAAAATAATCAATTATGAATGAAATGATGGGTGCAACTTGTAATTTAGCCAGTACCTTCTTCGCTGTTTGGGTTACAGAGTCATTACACTTTTCTTTAGGACTTATGGTGCGAACCTGTGAGACAGTTTTTTAATTCATCCCTTTATGAACCTGTCAGTTATTATTTCTTTTGGAACCAAATGAATGCTTATATCATATGCTGATTGAGTGAATTTAACCCTACCCTTAAGGGACCAGTCAATTAAGCTTTGCAAGGAACAATCACAATCCGCAAGAAAAACTTTTGTTGCAACATTATAATATATAGCATAGATCTGATCTTAAGAACATGAATAACCTTATCTTATCAGACAATATCACAGATGATTGCCAAAAGAAAATGAAATGATCCACAACACATATGCAGAGAAATAGTCGATCAAAATTTGTATTCCATTATAGTTTGTATACAGAAGACTTACAGGCTGTCATCTATCGCTATCTTCATCTTATCTAATCAAAATATCCCCTTACATTACAAAAATCATTCTCATATATATATGAGGATGAAGGCTTTTCACGAAGAGACATGACTTTTCACAATGCTAATCGTTAATTTGAATATTTCTAAACTTAAGCAAAAAGAGATTCAGGAGCCCCAAATGATGGATGTAATCATCATCTTTGAAGGTTTTGATTCGAGGAGTTTGTTTCTTCAATTCATCTCCCAGCAACAGATACTTGAATATTATCTGGTTGACAGTAGGGGCCATATCCTTACTTCGATCTATCTCTGACAAGGCCCAATCCTTGACGCTGGCGAGCTCTTTTCGCAAATCCTCCAGGGATATCACTTCTCCTTCTTTGTAAACGGAAGGCATTCCAACGGGTTTCTCATCATCCAATTCCTTTAGGTCTCTTCTCAGCGTATCTTCAAGTTTGACATGATTTTCCATATACGCAGTCCCCTCGGCCTTTTCCTCTGGTGTCATGGCATCGACATTGTTTAGTACTTCATGTAGTCGTGCTTTTAACCTCTCATGCTCTGTTAACGCTTTTATCGTTCCATCGTATACTTTCCAATATGGTTCAACCTGTAAGAGCATGGTGTTAAACCAATGTCCTATGATGTCATTGACCAGTTTGTCCATCCTTTGTTGGATACCTTCTACGCATTTATTGGCTTTCTCTGCTTGATACTTCCAGTACAGAGCATCAGAGACATCGTCCAAGCTACGTCCCGCGGGGTATGAGGTGTATTCGCTGATAGGAGTCCCTGTCTCTAGTTGCAATACTTTTGCTTGCAACTTTTGATTCTCCTCTTTAGATTTTTCATATAACCCCTTATATGTGACGTTCTCTCTGACCAAAAACTCTGTCTGGTCCAGGTTCAATCTGGCAACATCCAAGTTGAGTTTTGCAGTGACCCTAGGGTCAGTTTTTCCAACCTGATGAACCATGAGGTGCCCAAAGGTTTCTTCAATGTCCACAATGATAGGCCTCTTCCCCTTTGGATATAATGCCCATTGTAGGAGAGCTTTCTTGTCTGGATCATATCCAGAGCCTAAGAATAATTTGTCTATCTCCTGAGGCATCACCTGTTGATTCAAATCTTGCTTCTTCAGGAAGCCATCAAATAAAAGTGCTGAATTTATATCCCAACCGGAGAAAATGATTACACCAGCCTCTTTTAATAATTTCCTCCCTTTCTCAGGAGTCATGTCTTTCATGAGGACATCAATCTCATCTTGCAATCTCTTCATCTGTTCCTCCTCTGGTCTTCCAGCCATGCTTCGTTTTACATGAGCTCCTTTGTATTGGTACAAAAATGAGAGGAATTCCCTGGAAGAGGCGAATCCATCATCAACAACGAAATCCTCATGCTCAGTCATTCTTATATCCACAACATCCTTGATGTTAATTTCACCAGTGTCCATGTTCATTTCTTCTTCGAAACCAAGAGGATAATCTTCTCTAGGAGAATCAGCAGGGATACTACTTGCAGTCGATTTTGGTGACATGTGGGCTAGGGGCTGACTATCCTTCTCAGTATTAATGAAATGAAGGAATTGCGAAGGAACCCTATGCATGATTTCTGCTTCATGTTGAAGCAGCCTTTTAGCCACTTCCAGAGGATCTTGGAGATTTCCAATTAGGTCTCCATCTATCATTCCCCTTGCCCTTTTCCATTTGTAGGCCTCCCAAACTAACTCACTCTTTTCTCTCAAGGCTTTGGCCTCCTCTCTTTCAAGGTTCTTAATCAGGTCATCTGGCATTTTGGCCACATGTATTCCAGCTTTGAGTTTTTGTGATGCTCTGGCAGCTCTTATATATCCTTCAGGATCGAAGTTTTCCCTAGGCTCACCCAGAGTCATACCATAATAGTCTAACTTATTCTGAAGTAAATGATAACTTTTTGAACTTTTGACAATGAAATCAGAGAAAACCAATAAACCTGGAACAATAGATTGTTTACCGAAATCAGTTAAGTGTTTAGCACTGGCAATAGACAATTGTCTTATAATCTCCAAGCTAGCCACCCTGTTTGGCACCGTAATTGGGAGCATGTGGGGTTTTCCTTCATATCCAAATACCCTGATTTCTGTGTGGTTGTTATGGCAATACCAATCACCCCAATTATGATCGATCTATGATTCTGGAGAGAAGTCCTTTGGTCTGAGGAATCTTTTGATTTCAGGAGACAAAGTGTAATCCCTGTGTTGCCCAAAAGCTGCACTAAGAGGTTTCACAAAGTATTCTTGAAAGTGCCAGTACTGGTTGTTCATGAACCTCTGGTCCCATGCAGATACCCATAACTGAACTGGCTTCTTCAAACCATTTTTATCATAGGATCGAATGCAGAAATCATCTGACCAGAAATTAATCTCTTGTCCACAATAAAGAATGATATGCATTAACAAGGAATACAATGAAAAATGAACATTCACAAGGTCCCCTTTCAACTTTTCCAATCCATGATTTAAAGCATCTGCAATATAAGTGGCAAAATCAAATGACCTAGGGTCTTTTGACTGTAAATCAGCACACAGAACCATAACCCCAATATCCATGAGCGGATGAGCCTCTAGGCCTAATACTTGAGCTGCAGCATAGTAGGTATATTTAAAATAAGGATGAAAATGGTTGACATCAAACGGCACCTTGTCATCTTTGCTGAACGGAACAAATGACCCACCCACTTTTGGCCTGTGAATAGGTAGTCTCCAAGTTCTGTAGATATTTTCCAAACTAAAGAATTCTTGTGAAAGTTTCTTCATATCGATACTCTCCTCCACCTCCCAGTCCAAATCAAACACCATATCAATAGTCTATTTGTTAATTACTACTAATGTATTCCCTCTGTAATCACATATGGTTTTGGTTCTTGGATTGTAGCAATCTACCAGAGCTTTCATCAATTCTACATCTACAAACACATTTGGGACTACCAATTTGCCTAAGTTCTTCTTCCATAGATTACTTATGGGTTCAGGAGCATCCCTTCTTTTGTAGCTAAACAAAAACAACTCATGTCCTCTGATTTCAGTCCAAATGTCTCCTAGATTTTTTAATCTATCCTCTAATCCTTCTTCCTCACTTTTGATCTTTTTGGACCTTACACTAGATGAGGGACACTGGTCTAACAAATCCTGAGTCAGAGCTCTCCCTTCTTTCTTTTGTCTCTTGGGCTTCTCTTCAGGGTTCAGCTCTTTTCCTTTCCTACTCTTTTTAGAAGAAGAAGACGAAGGGTCCATAATTACAGCAAATACGAGAGACAACACTTACTTGGAGGAATGCCCAGCTCTTCTGGTTATCGTTCGCAAGTCTCCGCAAGTTCTTCGCAATTCTCAGTCTTTTAGCATCGATCTGGTTCTTACGAAAATTCACTCAGTTCAACTGTAATCGTATGAGCAACTTGTGCACAGTTAATGTTCTGCATCTACAACGGCTACTCAAGTGTTTAAACTTAATTGCAGATGTGACACTCTTCAATTGGGCTTTTAACTCTTTCGCGGGAAGTACAGTTCGCTCAAAGTGCTCATATTTCAAGTTATCGATGAAACCCTTGTCTTCGGCCGAGTGTTTAAATCTTCCATCAAAAGCTCATTTTCTTTGATACTATTGTTTCGGTGAATAGCTCATGTCGAGAAGCCGCTATTAAGACTCATCGAAATCATTCTTTCATCTATAGACCCCTTTTTCGATAAGTCACTTGCAATTTCCATCGAAATCATTTTTTCGATGAGTTTCTCTCTTCGGTGAAGGCCTATGTATGTTCATCGATATCCTTTTTCATCGACACACTTCCTTTGTCGATGAAACATCTTTGCTTTTGTTCGACGTTATGTCATCGATGAAAACTTGCATTTCAATGAATGCTTTATGAGTCTCTTCGGTAATGATATTCCTTCGAAATCACTTTTTACCCTTTTTTGCTTTTTGCTTTTACCTTTTCGATGAAACTTGGGGTATCGATGAGCGGTTCTTTGTATTCATCGAAGGTAACTTTTTGTCGAAATACTTTTGTATGGCGCTTTACGTACCTCTTTTCGATGAAAATATTCTTTCGATGAAATATCTTTTGAAGTGCTCGATACAGTTTGCTGGCCGAAACATCTTTTAGTCTTCACGCCTATGGGAATATACATTTTTTTTTATATTTTTTATTTTCAAATATAGTGTTCAACAGGGTGGTTAAAGTTAGGAGTCGTTTGCTCATTTGAATTTAGAAATTCAAATAATTGGAAAATGGTAATTAATCTCAACAAACTTGAGTTTGTTAATAATAATTAGGGATTAGAAGAATTGATTAATATGGGGAGACATTAATTAATTTAGAATTAATTAATCAAAGGGGGATGTGAGATGAACTATATAAATAAATCATTTAGATTTATTTACTAGTAGATGAATAGAGAAATTAATTAAATTTCTTGTGAATTCAATTAATTGGGAAGGGGAATTAATCAAATAACTGTGTATTTAATTAACTATCTTCAGACCATTTTTAGGTGTATACAGAATATATTATAAAGTTTACCTTCCTTTGCATGTGATTGGTTGATTTTAAATTGGTAGGTAAATAATATTGGTAAATAATACATTTCTTGAAACTATACAATATAGGTAAAATATATTGTTCTTTGGAATTTTCTGATTGGTCAATTTTGAACTATAGTTTTGAGTTTAATTTTTATTTAAATTGCATTCTGCAAATGTTGTCGGGTTAATCATAAAGTAGATTTCTAGAATTGGGTTTTTGAAATGGACTGAAGATTTGGATTGCTTGAGGATTTCCCTTCTTTAGAATTCAACCTTGTTTGGATTGCATTTGCAGGTCGGTTCTTCTTTTCCTGCGAATTTTAATTTCTAAAAATTGCAAATGTTTACCCTGTGACTGTGCAAAGATTGTTTAATGTGTGTTATTGGTTATGTTTTGGAAAATTTGGATATGGGAATTGAAGGAATTGATTTGATTTTAAAAAGGAATTTTCAGATGTTAATTTTGAAGTTTGAAAAGATTGTTGGAAGTGTTTTCTCTGTATTCTTTATGAGTGTTTATGTTTTCTTTCCCTGTGATTTGAAGGATCTTGAATTAGTTTTTGGGAGTTACTTACCTCCTTAAATTGCATTCTTTGAGTCTCACTTGTTCAAGATGTTAATGTATCAAAATCAGTAAATTTCCACAATCCATTTGATTGAGTGTATGCTTCTAGATTCGATTGTGTGAGATTTTTTGCATCACAAGCGAATCCAGAAGCATACAATCAATTGTTAATGTGTGTTTTCAAGCCTCTTGTAGATTGATAGAAGGCTCTTTGTGTCAATGTGAATTTAAATTTTATGGGATAGAACATTTGAATAGGTCTGAGGATGCTTTTGATCATTATGAAGCTTTGTGATTGTTCTCTTGAGAAGTTTACAGAGTTTGTGTGTGTCTCCCAAGATATTATGTTCTCTAAGTGTCAATCTGAGCACAAGGGAGAAGGTTTTTCCTAGAAAAAAATTTCAGTGAGTCTGATACTTATGTTTTAGATGTTCCTCTTTGAATTTTAAACCTTTCAGTCCTTCTGAGTCAAGTTTGTGTGCCAGATTTGACCCTTGTGTAGACTTAAGCAAGTACCTATGCCTTATGTGCCAATTTTGCTTGTTTTCTGCATATTTCCCTAAAATGCTACATGAACACCCAGAAGCACTAGGGAATGTACCATAAATGTTGGGCTTCACCCCACAAGCTTTGGGGAGTGTACCTAGGGTGCTGTGAAGTGCACCCAAAGAGCTGAGGTCCTAAAACTCAGAATGCATACCTAAAAACCCAAAACATTGTCTGATGCACCCAAAACACTGTGGAATGATCCCAAAATGCTATAGTGAATACCAAAAATGCTACCCTATATACCAAGGTCATTGTGCATCATTTTAGGAGCACTGAGTTGCTCCAGAGGCCCTAAAAAGTTAGTTTTAAGCCATGTTTAGTGTCTTTTGGGGTTTTTTATTTCTCCAGAGACGTGCAGATTGTGATGACTTTCTTTGATTTTCATTTGATGTAATTTGATTATTTATAATGTTTCTTGTGCTTCCATAAGAGGGTTCATGCCTTACCATTGAGGTGTTTCGTGGGTGATGAGTTACTCCGACAAGAGGGAGAATTCCTCATTGTTGAGGGATTGATTGTATGAGTCTAGTGGGACGTTCTATGCCTCAGTGTAGAGGATTTGATATAGATTTGGTTTAATTTTTGTACTATATTCATTATTGACTCCTCATTTGTGATTATTTGGTGAAATCTCTTATCATGTGTATGGCTTTATGTGCTCGATTATGGTCAGATCGTCCTCAGTATGTTATGACTGTCTTTATATCATTTATGAGTCTTCATGATGTTGTTATTAGATAATGAAATTGAGGATTATGATTTTGTGCCCCAATGATTCCCAGGGAGGCGGTATTGGGATCTAGATGCCTAGGGAGGTGTTTTGGGATCTAGTATTGGGAAGACTGTTGGAGCGGTAAATCGATCTCCCTGCTTTGGATTTGTCTGCCTAGCCAATTAGGATAATAACTAGACTTGAAGCCTCAACTCAAGGATTGGACATCCATTTTGAATGGCTATCATTCCTATGAGTGAGGTTTATTTGCTTGTCAACCTAGGGACGTATTACTTGAAATGGGCCAGCATGGTTTATGCACTAAGTTCTGATAAAAGTCATTCTATCCTACTACAGCAAATGAAGTTACTGAAATAAACATACAAAGATGCAACAACTAAATGGCTATAGGAAATATTAATGCTAAAAGATGATTTAAAATGAATAATTGTTATCTACGTTCAAAGCTAGCAAACAGGAACTACACTGTCTGCCTTGGTTGCAGGAACAGTCATAGGATCTGTTGGGTCTCAAATCAACAGATTGGATAGGTTCTAAGGAAATGCCAACTCCTATGATCAAACCCTCCAATTGACTTGGCCAACTTATAGAGTGAACCTATTTGGTTACTAACTCTCTCACTTTAGGCTCTGCAGTACCTAGGCGGGTATACCTACTCACTAGTTGTTCCTTCAACCAATGCTTTTTATAGAAAATTTAGTATCTTGATCTGGCTTCCTCCTATCTCAGAATGGCATGAATCCCTAGGATGGAGATATAGCAGATGAGTTCAAGATTATTGTTATAGAAGCTATTCAATCTTTGAAAACACTACTGCCAACTTACTCTATGTTTCCTACTCAATTACTCCTATTGCTTTAAAACAACATGCAATGAATATGGTGATAAGTATAATTTATAAACGGCCAGTGCCTTCTTTGCTGTCTGGGCTACAGAGTCTTTATGTTTTCTTAGGACTTACTGTGTGAACTTGTGAGACAGTTTTTAAACCCACCCCTTTATGGATCTGTCAGTTACTATTTCTTATGAGATCAATTGAATGCCTATATCATAAGTTGCTTGAATGAATTTAACCCTATCTATAAGGGACCACTCAAGTAAGTACTGCAAAGAACAATTACAATTCGCAAGCAGAACTTTTATTTCAACCTTATAACATGCAACATAAATTCCACTCAAAGAACATGAATAACCTTATCTCCTTTAGATAATATCACAAGCAATTGCGAGCAACAAAATAAAATAATTCATAGCACATATGCAAAGAAAATATGACTGATTGTATTCTATATCCGTCAAAAATTTGTATAACAGAGAGCTTACCGGCTGTCATACATTACTGTCTTGTTCCCACCATATCTTTTTTTTTTTTTAAATATTACAAGAAACCTCTGTCATATATATATGAGAGCAAAAGTTATTTATGAAAAGACGTGTCTTTTCGAAAAACTAATTGTCAATTTGAACATTTCTAACAAACTTAAGTAAAAAGAGATTAAGAATCCCTAAATGATGAATATAATCATCCTCTTTAAAAGTCTTGATCTTGATGCTCTGTTTCTTTAATTCTTCTCCCTGTGAAAGGTATTCGAATATCATCTGGTTGACGGTAGGGGCCATGTCTTTGCTTCGATCCAATTTTGACAGAGCTTGATCCTTGATGTTTATAAGTTCATTCCGCAAATCCTCCATAGATATCACTTCTCCTTCTTTATAAATCGAGGGCATTCCAATAGGGCTCCCATCATCCAATTCTTTAAGATCTCCTTTTAGCACGCCTTCAAATTTAACATGATTTTCCATATACGAAGTCCCTTTTGTTTTCTCCTCTAGCGTCATCACATCATCACTGTTTATCACTTCATGCAATCGTGCTTTTAACCTTTCATGCTCTCTTAATGCCTTAATGGTCCCGGTGTACACCCTCCAGTAATGTTCAACATGGATGAGCATGGTATTGAACCTGTGTTCAATGATATCATTAACCATTTTATCCATCTTCTGTTGAATATTACTCACCTGTTTGGCAGCCTTCTCTGCTTGATATTTCCAATATAGAACATCAGAGACGTCATCCAAGCTCTGTCCTATGGGATATGAAGCATATTCACTTAAAGGAGTTCCTATCTCAAGTTGTAATATCTTTTCTTGTAGCTTTTGATTCTCCTCTTTAGATCTTTCATATAAGCCCTTATAGGTAATATTTTCCCTAACCAAAAACTCTGTCTGATCCAAATTTAATTTGGCTACATCTAGGTTCAATTTTGCAGTGACCCTAGGGTCAGTCTTTCCCACCTGATGAATCATAAGGTGTCCAAAGGTTTCTTCAATATCCACAATAATTGGTCTTTTTCCTTTCGGATACAGTGCCCATTGTAGGAGAGCTTTTTGATCAGGATCATATCCTGAGCCTAGGAACAATTTATCTATCTCTTGAGGCAATACCTGTTGATTTAGGTCCTGCTTCTTCAAGAATCCATCAAACAGAAGTGCTGAATTTATATCCCAACCAGAAAAGATGATAACACCAGCCTCCTTTAATATTTTCCTCCCTTTCTCAGGGGTCATATCTTTCATGAGGGTGTCTATCTCATCTTGTAGCCTTTTCATCTGTTCTTCTTCTGGTCTCCCAGCCATACTTCATTTCACATGAGCTCCTTTGTACTGGTACAAGAATGAAAGGAATTCTCTTGAAGAAGCGAATCTGTCATTAGCAACAAAGTCTTCATGTTCTGTCATCCTTATATCAACTACATCTCTAATATTAAATTCGCCAGTGTCCACATCTACCTCTGCTTCAAAACCCAGGGGATAATCTTCTCTAGGGGAGTCAGTAGGGATGCTACTAGCAACCGATTTCGGCAACATGTGAGCCAATGGCTGACTATCCTTTTCAGTGTTGATAAAATGGAGGAACTGTGGAGGTACTCTATGCATAATCTCTACCTCATGTTGAAGTATTTTTTTGGCTATCTCCAAAGGATCTTGGAGGTTTCCAAGTAGGTCTCCATCCACCATCCCCCTTGTTCTTTTCCACTTGAAGGCTTCCCAAGTCATTTCGCTTCTTTCTCTCAAAACCTTGGCCTCTTCCCTTTCAAGGTTCTTGATTAGATCGTCTGGCATTTGAGCCACATGTATTCTGACTTTTAGTTTCTGTGATGCCTTTGCAGCTCTGATATATCCCTCAGGATCAAAGTTCTCTCTAGGATCACCCAGAGTCATGCCATAATAATCTAATTTATTTTGAAGTAAATGATAACTTTTGGAACTTTTAACAATAAAATCAAAAAACACTAATAACCCTGGCACAATGGATTGTTTACCAAAATTTGTAAGATGTTTGGCACTGACAGCAGATAATTGTCTTACAATCTCTAGGCTAGCCACCCTATTCGGCACTGTAATTGGAAGCATGTATGGCTTTCCTTCATACCCAAATACCCTAATTTCTATATGATTAAGGTGGCAATACCAGTCACCCCAGTTATGATCAATCTGAGACTCTGGAGAGAAGTCTTTTGGCCTGAGGAATCTTTTAATTTCAGCAGACAAAGTATAATTTCTATGTTGTCCAAAGGCTTCACTAAGAGGTTTCACAAAATATTCCTAAAAGTGCCAATATTGGTTGTTTATAAATCTTTGATCCCATGCAAAAACCCACAACTGGACTGGTTTCTTCAAACCATTTTTATCATAAGCTCTGATACTAAAATCATCTGACCAGAAATTGATTTCTTGTCCACAATAAAGAATGATATGCATTAATAAGGAATACGAGAAATGAACATTCACAAGATCTCCTTTCAACTTTTCCAACCCATGATTCAAGGCTTCTGCAACATAAGTAGCATAGTCAAATGATCTAGGGTCTTTTGATTGTAGAACAGCACATAGAACCATAACCCCAATGTCCATGAGAGGATGAGCCTCTAAGCCTAATACTTGGGCCGCAACATAGTATGTATACTTAAAATACGGATGGAATTGGTTGACATCAAATGGCACCTTGTCATCTTTACTGAATGGAACAAAGGACTTTCCTACTTTTGGCTGGTGAATGGGTAGTCTCCATGTCCTATAAATGTCCTCCAAGTTAAAGAATTCTCGTGACAGTTTCCGCATATCAATTTTCTCTTCTACTTCCCAGTCTAGATCAAACACCATATCAATAGTCTGTTTGTTAATCACCACCATAGGATTCCCTCGGTAGTCACATATGGTTTTGGTTTTTGGATCATAACAATCTACTAGAGCCTTCATTAATTCGACATCCACAAATACATTCGGAACTACCAATTTCCCCAAATTCTTCCTCCACAGGTTACTTACGGGCTCAGGAGCATCCCTTCTCTTGTAACCAAATAAGAACAACTCATGTCCTCTTATTTCAGTCCATATGTCTCCTAGATGTTCAAATCTATCTTCCAACCCTTCCTCTTCACTCTTGATTTTTTTGGACCTCACACTGGATGTCGGGCACTGGTCTAGTAAATCCTGAGTTAAAGCTCTACCCTCCTTTTTCTATCGTTTGGGCTTCTCTTCAGGGTTTAATTCCTTCCCTTTCCTACTCTTTTTAGAAGAAGAAGAAGGTTCCATAATTTCAATCAATACGAGAAATCACACTTACTTGGAGAATTGTCGAGCTCTTCTGACTATCATTTACAAACTTCAGCAAACTCCTTGCAATTTTGTGTCTTTTGGCATCAATCTGGTTCTTATGAAAATTCGATCAATTCAGCTGTAATTGTATGGGAAACTTGTGCAATAGTTAATGTCTCTACGTTTATAACGGTTATTCAAATGTTTAAAATTAAATACAGATGTGACATCCCCCACTTGAGCTTTTAATTCCTTCGCAGGAAGTACTGTTCAACTGAAATGATCGTAAATCGAGTTTTCGATGAAACCCTTGTCTTCGGCTGAATACTTTGATCTTTCATCAAAAGTTCACTTTCCTCGATATCACCTTATCGGCGAATGGCCCATGTCGACAAACCATTTTCTAGTCTCCTCGAAATCATCTTTTCTTCGATGAACTTTCTTTCGATGAGTCATTCATGAGTTTCATCGAAATCATATTTCGATGAATTCTGTTCTTCGGTGAGTGTTCATGCAAGCTCTCCAAAAACCTTTTTTCTTCGATGTCCTTCTTTTATCGATGAAACTCTTCTATTTTTATCAATATAATGTTATCGATGAGATTTTCTTTTCGATGAATGTTTTTTAAGTCTCTTCGACAGTTGTATTTCCTCGACTTCACCTTTTGTTAGCCTTTCACTTTTCGATGAAACTGGGATATCGATGAGCGGCTTCTTTCATTTACCGAAAGAGATATTCTGCCGAAGTCATTTTAATTTATTGTTTTACCTTTATGCTTTATTTCGATGAAACTATCCTTTCGATGAAACTCTTTCTGAGATGCTCGACATGATATTTTGGCCGATGATCCTTTAGCCCTCACGCCTTTGGGAAGATTTTTTGATTTTCAAACATATTGTTCAATAGGATCTAGTTCCAGTGGTTGCAGGAACAGTCAATCGCCAGAATAACTACTATAGCAAAAGAAAACTTAATTTAACAGTTACACAAGATTACTTACCAAGTGGGCCCCCTTGGATGAGTGTACCCAGATTTCAAATGCTTCTATATGCTCAGAATAACATAAATTTATTCATATCTGCAAGCACATTGCCTAACACAAGAAGGAGATATATCTAAAATTTTAGAAACAATGGGGAGCGGGGAGGAGAAGGGGAGCGGTCAAGCCCAAAATTTGAATTTTTTGGGCAGGATTTCTAGTTCAGCGCTGGGATAAAATGCTGCAGGAGATTCAGAGAGTCCGGTGGAAGGGGGGAGTTCAGGTGGAAAAGATCTTGATGCTCCTTTGGATTCGAGGGACCCAGGGTGAGGTCCAAGGCCACATGAGGAGCAGTTAGAACGAGGTAGCGGGAACAGACAGGTTCAAACTTCATATTCAACAGGTGGCATACTGAAAGTGGCTCTAGTTCAGCAAATGGCAAGCGGTTTAGAAGAAATAGTGGAAGGAAAAGACTCTTCTGGGAAGGATCTTGAGAACCCGCTGAGATCAGAGGATATTAAGGGGGGACCCAGATCGAATGGACACATTGGCAAGTGGTCCTCTCTGTTTGGGGTCAAACCTAAAGGTAAGTCGTCCTTGCCTCCAGTCAAAAACACCTCGAATGCATCTCAGGGCAAGTTTGTCATTTTTGTTCCAAACCAAATCATAGACCATAATATTGCTAGAATGGAAAATACTCTAATTGGTAAATTTTATGGAACGAGACCGAATATTGAGGTAGTTTGTGGGTTTGTTAAGAAGTAGAGCTTGAAAGGTCAGGTAAACGTGGTTGCAATGAACAAAGGATGCTTGTCCTTCTCTTTCTCTTGTGAGGAGGATCACAGAAACATTCTCAGCTTTGGTTCATGGGCGATTGAAAAATATATCATGTACACTCAAAAGTGGTACCCTAACGCAGGCAGAGAAAAAAAAAATTGGTCCAAGTTCTTGTCTGGATTAAACTACCTGGGTTCCCAATGGAATATTGGGAGGAAGATGTGCTTGCAAGGATAGCCAATTCCTTTGGGGATCTTATTGCTATCGATCCAGTCCCGCCATCCAGAAGAAGGCTTATTTATGCCAGGATATGTGTAGGAGTTGGACCCAAAATGGACATGCCAGAGGAGATAGAGATAGAATCTAAACTTGGGAAATGGAAGCAAAATATTGTTTATGAAACAATCCCTTTTGCTTGCTTTCATTGTAAGAAATTTGGGCATTGGGCTAAAAAATGTCATAGTAATGGAGTCAAACATCAATGCCAATCTAAAGTGTGGAAAAAAGTAGATAGCTCTTTGAAAGCTAACAACCAAGATCAGGAAAATCAGTCTCAGGTTGGTAGGATAGAGGAAGAGATAATCAAAGAGTTGGGAAATGAATCGAAGAAAGAAGGCAACGAAAAAATAGATCATTAGGAGAAGGAGAAGAATAACAAGGATTCAAATCAGGGAGAAAGAAAATCATGAGTTAGTAGCTGAAATGAGGAAACAGAAGAGGATAAGACTGAGAAAAACTCAGTTAATGATGAGAATAATGGAGATAATCAATCCAAAGTCAATAAAGAGGAAGGAGACTATAGACATCTAAAAATGGTCAATGCTTGCGGAGTCATACTTTAACATTTGCGCATTGCCTTATTTTAGGGTTTTTTGCATCGCATTAACATTTCTTCTATGTTGCGCACTTGGTCTTTATCATTTGCAAGCATCGAGTCTCTCTTCTGCATTCTTCATCTGTCTCGCTTTCAAATTTGGTCTTGTTGATAACAATCTTCAGTCATGATTTTGGTCAATCTTATCCTGGCGCATTAATGTGCATGCTCATTTGGCATATTTTGACATCATCAATTCGATTTCATTTTGGACATCGTCAATCCTAATCGATGATAGAATTAGGGTTTTGTCCTCTTGTCAATCTCGTCAATTTTGTGATCGATTTGTCATCGATCATTGTCCTTGTCAATCTTGTCATCTTGCGATTGATTCGTCATCGATCATTGTCCTTGTCAATCTTGTCATCTTGCAATCGATTCGTCATCGATCCTTGTCCTTGTCAATCTTGTCATTTTGTGATCGATTTTTCATCGATCGTTGTCCTTCTCAATCATGTCAATTTGGATCAATTAGTCATTGTTCCTCATCAATTGGCGCATTTATCAATCAAATCATTTATCAGCATTGGTCTTTTATCAAGTCAGAATCATGATCAAATCGATCCTACATCAAGACCTAATTGTCGTCCTTGCATTTCTAATTCATCTTCTAGGGTTTTTATGATTTGTTCATTTAACCTTGTTAGTCATTTTCCCTCTAGGTTAAATAATTTATTTATTTATCCTAAGTTTTCTTGTCACAATTAAATATTTATTTAATTGGCTAATTAATTCCTCCCTCTCTTTGTGAATTAATTAATGAATGAAAAATTATTAATTAATTTACCTAATTTTCCAATTTACTAATTTCTCCTAATTCCTAATTTTCTAATTTTCATCAATTTTCTAATTTCCTAATTTCTAATTCATCTAATTTTCTGTTTTCTCTAATATTTCTCCTAATTTCATGGGAATGACATAGAAAATTTGTCATAATTTGTCATAATTTGTCAATCAATCAATTTTCCATAGCAACCTTGTCAATTTGTCATAATTTGTCAATCAATCAATCTCGCATAGAAAGTGTCAATTTGTCATAATTTGTCCTATTTGTCATTCTTAATTTGAAATTTCCTTTCAAATCTCTTCATGCTAATCTTTTCATCGCTCCAATTTGTCTATAAATTGGATGAATTTCTTCAATCAAAGAGCCCAATTGATCACATTTTCGAATCCCCGAATCAATCACGCTTCTAGTACTCTTGCGCTACCGTCTTGTCAATCTTGCTTTCACATTATGCTTATGCACTTAAAGGTGAGATCCACAAAACAAAGCTATTTGAAGGAGAAAGAAGGACAATGGAGAATCATGGAGGAGACATCTGCATTTGAGATGGTTTGCGTTTGAATTGAATGTTTCATTTCCATATCTCTATTGAATATTCGTAGGTTTTGTTATCATTGCAATCTGGTTTTGTGATTGAACTAGTCTAATTTATCTATTTGCTTTGATGATTTCCAAATTCCTATCTACATTAATTGGTGAACCCGACGTGAAACTAACCATTTAACCATGTTTTGAGTGCCTTTTGAGCTGATTTGTAGGTGAAAACTCAAGAAACAAGGCAATTCAGGGCTTTCTGGGCACTTCTGCGCCTGTGTAGGAGAGATCTGCACCTATGTCATTTGTCCTTGTCACTACTATCATGGATCTTATACAGGGTGTGGTATACTCGAAACCAGACTGTGTCCTATCTTTGACGGGGTACCGCATTCCCTGAAACCAGATAGTATGATCATCCTATCAACACTTTCAACTTTTGACAATGAAGATCAAGATGTTTGTTTGACTTGTTGGAATTAGCAAGTCTTATCTTTTTATTGATTTATCATTGGCTTCGATCATGTTCCTATGTTGCTCGATGATGTCACTAAGTGATTTAGAGTGACCGGGATGGTTCATGGTCCCTTTCTTTTTTGTTGTGATTGTTGTTTGTGGAATGTTTGTTACAAACTAGGGCAACTATAGCATTGGGTGTCTATGATAAGTACATTCGCTTTGTGAATGCCGCACATACCTCAACCCTTTATGTATGCACCCTAGGATGCTTCACTCATTCCTTGTGTGTGATGTGTCTGTATTTTTGCAAAAGGGGTTGTGTTTCAGCTTTGGCCTTCAATGCCATGATGCTATGCATCTGTTTTGCTACATTAAATAAAGGTTCTCACCTACAAAGTGCATTGGTGAAAGCAAGTTTTTCTTCATCTCTAACTGTCATTTGTCTCATTTCTTCTTACTAACATTTCTTCTATCAGTTTGGGCAGTCAGTTCAGTCTAGTTCTCTGATCTCCACAAAAAAACACATATGCTACATCCTACATTCATTGGTTAGTACATTTGCATTACATCAAGCATTTTATCCATTTCATATTATAAATGCATCAAAAACACATAAAAAAATATATCCATACATGTTCCACAATGGTACATCAATAGTGCATAAGCCATCCATACATGGAAAATAACTATAAGTCATAACACATTGCATCCCATCATATCGATGCATATCATATCATATATCAAAATAATATCGGAGTACAAAATTGGACTGTCTATCCTAAGTATGGCCCGCAGGCTGACTACATAATGTCAACAGTCTATCATAAGGAGCATGTGCCTCTATCACTGGGTGCTCCCTATGTCCTCCTCATCCCTGCCATGTCTCAAGGATGATGTCCCTCCTACCCCAGGTCCTGGCTGTGGTGGTCTCATAGGTCCACTCACCCCCATGCTGCTCACTGACCTCCGAGAACATGGCCTGCTCTCTGTCCTCGATCGTGCCTGATATGATGCTGCTCTCTGCTCTAGTGGAACTGCACTCTCATATAGTGTCCTCCAATGGTGTATCTCCTCTTCGGTCTCTACCAACATCTGTGCCATCTCACGTGCACTTGCATCCCTAATCGACCCAATATACTCAGTGACTCTCTGCCCTTCTTGTTGTGCCTGGGCTATTGATGTATCTCAAGCCGCTGTAAGTCTGGCTATCTCTGCTCTAAACTAATCATGCTCTGTCCTTAAGATAGCATTATGTCTCTCTAATGTCACAATGTGATCATGCTAACTCACTATGGTATCCCTGCACATCTCCATCTCCTCTATCCTAGTTGTCTTTGGCTCTATGTGTATATCCTGCAATGATTCTTGATCGGCTACATCTGGCTCATAATCTTCATCCTCATCATCTTCATCCTCATCATCCCCCTCATCCTCTCCATCCTCGTCCTCATCCCTATCCTCATCATCTCCTTCCTCCTCTCCAGTGAGTGGGAAGTCCTCCTGTCTCCTAGGTACTAGAATATCAGGATCTGTCAATGGCACTGGCCATCGTCATGCAAACCATCGTTCATACTCCTCTATCATCCCGGCATCCACCACATCTAATCTCCAATCCCACTATCTTTGTTGTAGCTCTGTGAAGTTGGAATAGGCTGTGTGTGGCTAAATCATTCTTCCCCACTGACTCGTCTCTTTGTGCGATCAGGCAAAGTGTGCAGTCCCTCTAGGTACATCCTGCCTCTCTCCAAACTGTCATCTGACTCTCTCTGGTAGGTACATCTCAATCACTCTTTGGTGGTTCACTGGTCACCCAATCAGGTATCTCTCCTTTCTGCAATACGGTAGCTCATCACTATCATCCACCCATCCGGGGCAATCAAGATATGGCCTTCATGTGAACTCTCTCAATTTGTCTAGCTCATATCACCAATACAATATGTATCCAAAAGGACCTTATCTCAATGCTCCCCCATAGCAGTACACATATGGTCGGTGTGGTAATACCTATCTCTCTGCAATTGGTCGACATATGGCTATGTGCTCAAATGCCCATACCTATAACAGTGTGACTCCACAGCTCAAAGTCTGCACTCCCTGGTATGCTATATGATGCAACTGAAAATATAGCATAGCAAGCACACATGGTCCCCATGCATACACTATCCCCTCTATTTCCATCTGCTCTAGCACTCTTCCCCATCCAATAGGGAATCCATGTCCTTGTCTATCTCCTGCTAGTAGGCATGCTATAACCATGGCTATCACCACATATCGCCGATCGTACTCTGATGCCATGGTCTCCCAGCCAATCTCCCTCTCTACAATATCCAAATCATCTGCGTTGCACTCAAATAATCTGCACAAAGCGTCTCTCCCTATCACCGGGTCATACTCTATCATCTCCCCATGAATCGGAATGCAGAGGATACGCCATACATCCTCTAGTGTCACCGTCGCCTCTCCAGTCGCCAGATGGAATGAGGAAGTCTTTGAATGCCATCACTCTACCAATGCAGTCAGTAGTCTTGTGTTTTCCCTAATCTTGGGCATGAATGCGATATAGTATAATCCAAGTCCTGCTAATATATCTCTATCTGTGCTCCTGAGTCTATGTCGTAACATGAAGCAGTCAGGTCAGTTCTCTCACGTAATCAGTGGATACTGTCGACTCTGCATCACAATTGGGGCACACTTTGTCAGTTTTAGGGTTTGTTCCTACATGTTGCATTTCCTTGTTTCATCCACAAATTAGGGTGTTTCTAATCTATTTTGACCTATCCTACCCTTATCCCCCTTTTCGGGATCTTTTGCATGCTATTTTTTATCAAATTGGGGTTCCCAGTGCACAATTGCACCTATGTGCTATGTCCTGCCCCTGTGTAGCATCAAATTGCACCTATGTACCCTACACAAGCACAAGAAACCCTACACAAGTGCAGGATGCGCCCACACAGGCGCAGAAGTCCTTTTCCCCATTCCCTGTGGGCCCCGCAATGTCCTGCACGTAAGTCAAATTCATGAAATTGACAATATGGGTTTTTGAGATACATACCGCTGCTCCCACGTCGTTCGATCGTCTGTAGGTGCATACATGTTCCCCTAGGTGATTTGCCATTGGAATGTTTGCCATTTCTCTGCAAGCGTCCTTTTCCAGAGCAACAAATCCTCCACTTTGGCTAGTGCAAATGAGCTCTTTTCACTCTCTTTGTCACATTTATAGATCTTTGTCAGTGCATAGATGGACGTGCACTCTCTCCATCTTATGCTGGTCACGGTCTTTTGCACCTTCAATTGCTTGTCCTTTATGTATCCGATCCCCGATTGTCAATCTGTTTGCTCCTATCATTTTCTATCATTCTTATAGATCAATTGGCCTCTTTTCTGGATGTTTCTGGCCAATTCCTCGAGGGGGCATGCATATGTCATTGTCAGCGTCTGGGGCATTTTCATTATTGTTCTTTGAAACAATACTTAAAATTGCATTGTCTCAAAGAGGGGCAAAATGTAGATGTCTAAAAATGGTCAACGCTTGCGGAGTCATATTTTAACATTGGCGCATTGCCTTATTTTAGGGTTTTTGCATCGCATTAACATTTCTCCTATGTTGCGCACTTGGTCTTTATCATTTATGAGCATCCAGTCCTTCTTTTGCATTCTTCTTTTGTCTCGCTTTCGAATTTGGTCTTGTCGATAACAATCTTCAGTCATGATTTTGGTCGATCTTATCCTGTCACATCAATGTGTGTGCTCATTTGGCATATTTTCACATTGTCAATTTGATTTCATTTTGGACATCGTCAATCCTAATCGATGATGGAATTAGGGTTTTGTCCTCTTATCAATCTTATCATTTTGTGATCGATTTGTCGTCAATCATTGTCCTTTTCAATCTTGTCATCTTGGGATCGATTTGTCATCGATCGTTGTCATTTTGCGATCGATTTGACATCGATCATCGTCCTTCTCAATCATGTCAATTTGGATCAATTAGTCATTGTTCCTCGTCAATTGGCGCATTTATCAGTCAAATCGTTTGTTAGCATTGGTCCTTTGTTAATCAGAATCATAATCGAATCAGCATCAATTATCTTTTGTCAAGACCTAATTGTCATCCTTGCATTTCTAATTCATCTTCTAAGGTTTTATGATTTATTCATTTAATCTTGTTTGTCATTTTCCCTCTAGGTTAAATAATTTATTTATTTATCCTAAGTCTTCTTGTCACAATTAAATATTTATTTAATTGGCTAACTAATTCCTCCTCTCTTTGTGAATTAATTAATGAATGAAAAATTATTAATTAATTTACCTAATTTTCCAATTTACTAATTTCTCCTAATTCCTAATTTTCTAATTTTCATCAATTTCTAATTTCCTAATTTCCAATTCATATAATTTTCTATTTTCTCCTATTTTTCTAATATTTCCCCTAATTTCATGGGAATGACATAGAAATTTGTCATAATTTGTCATAATTGTCAATCAATCAATTTTGACATAGCAATTTGTCATAATTTGTCATAATTATCAATCAATCAATTTCGCATAGAAAGTGTCAATTTGTCATAATTTGTCATATTTGTCATTCTTGATTTGAAATTTCCTTTCAAATCTCTTCATGCTAATCTTGTCATCTCTCCAATTTGTCTATAAATTGGATGAATTTCTTCAATCAAAGATCCTCATTTGATCACATTTTCGAATCCCCGAATCAATCACGCTTCTAGTACTCCTGCGCTACCGTCTTGTCAATCTTGCTTTCACATTATGCTTATGCACTTGTAGGTGAGATCCACATAAACAAAGCTATTTGAAGGAGAAAGAAGGACAATGGAGGATCATGGAGGAGACATCCACATTTTAGATGGTTTGCGTTTGAATTGAATGTTTCATTTCCATATCTCTATTGAATGTTTGTAGGTTTTGTTATCATTGCAATCTGGTTTTGTGATTGAACTAGTTTAATATCTATTTGCTTTGATGATTTTCAAATTCCTATCTACATTAATTGGTGAACCCGATGTGAAACTAATCATTTAACCATGTTTTGAGTGCCTTTTGAGCTGATTTGCAGGTGAAAACTCAAGAAACAGGGCAATTCAGGGCTTTCTGGGCACTTCTGCGCCTATGTAGGAGAGATCTGCGCCTGTGTCAAGTGATTTGTACCTATGTCAATGCATTATGCACCTATGTCAAAGGGATCTATGCCTGTGTCAATGCATTCTATGCCTATTTCAATGCATTATGCGCCTGTGTCAAGACATTCTGCGCCTGTGTAAGGCCAGAAACAGAGGTGAAAATCAGTGTTTTTACTTGCAAATTACTTTGTTTTGCATTTTGTTCTGGTATTCTGGTTTTCTTTGGTACTGATTCTCTGTGTAGCACCTTGGTATTATGCATGGCGAAGACAAAAATGAAACTACTAACAAATCTTATGTAGGTTCGCTAGTCAAAGACCAAACAAATCAAACTTCTAACTTAGTGATTTTACAAGTTGCCTTGTATTCCAACCGAACTTTGTGTTTATGATTTTTAATTAGGCACCTAGTATGTTTGCTAAGTAGGATGGAATGAACATGTGTTCACTTTGCTTGTCAAGTTTGACATTGGAGTAGGAGAGTATGCTCTCATCCTTCTTAGGGTGATCAGAAATCCAGATCTTTGATACCATTCTCATGTTTTGGATTGTTTGTTACCTTTAGAGGGCCTACCTTCCCGACCATTTTCTTTCTTTTGCAAGCAAGTGACAATCGTGAGAAGGGAATGACCCAAAGTGAGCATAGCTAGAGTACCTTGGCATTCTAACTCACTATAAATAAATACCTAATGGGCAAAAGATTTGAAGGAATGGTTACGTGGGAATTGTAGTTACTTGGGAAGTGATGACCCTTGGACTCTTTCTCATATCAGCATCTAAGTAGGATCTCACGGTCTAAATCGTGCTTGCGCGACTACATTTGTTTGGTATCTTGGTGGACTTATGTCTCAATCGCGCTTGCGTGACGCCAAGGAGTAACGCTTAACAGAAATCCTTACTAAACACCTTGTATTTAAAGGCCAAAAAATCCTTCTAGTTACTTGAGAAGGAGTTTGGATACTTGGAAGAGAGACTAAGTTTGCCATGGGGAGATTTCCACGGGGACTGATGCTTGGCTGCCTTGAGAAGTGAGTGTCGTGGAGGGGAGCCCATGGGGTCAAGCATCTATGTATTCTCCTTGAATCTCATAACGAGTCTACCTCTCAAGTACCTACTATCCTTACCTACCATAAGAAATGTGTGAATGAGCATGATTGTCTTGAGTCTAAGTTAAAATATCTTGTCTTCTTTGCTTGTCAAAAGTTGAGTTGTGTCTCATTTCAAAAACAAGACAAATTGATTCAAAACAAGGTTAAACACAAGAGTATTTCATTCAACAAAGTTCAAAACACCTTCAAACATGGTTGTCAAACATTTTTCAAAATCTTGTCTCAACATTCATGTCACTTAGATTTAGGCTCATCCTAGGTTTGCATTTTGCAAATTCATTGTCAATTACCAAGGTTAATTTTCACTTAGGTCATACTCCTTTGCATATCAATAAAAGTCATCCATTTGCATGTGTCCTCTTGCATTAGAGTAATACCATTTCATAATTCAACCTTAGGTTTTGCCTTAGGTTGACATTGTCATACATTTGCATATGCATACCCTAGGTCCCTTCATTAAGCTTAGGTCATTATCATATCATATTAGGGTCGTTTGCATAGTAATTGTCCCTTTTCATATAGTGTCAAAACTAGGTTTTGTCATACTCGAGTAATCTAAATCTTTGAATGAACCCTAAGTCATTGTTAAGAAGTCTAGACCTTATCAAACTTTTGTCTTTTTGTCATCCATGTCATTTGGTCAAACCTAGCTTAGTATCCAAGCATATAGGGGAGACATTGTCATTTTGTCCTTTTGTCACTTGGTCCTTTTGTCTTTTGAGGTCTAGACATCATTTCAATTTCCTAAGGGTCTCATTTTTAGAATTGCATTCATGAGTTTGTCAAAATCTTGAAAAACAACAAAAACATTAAGTTGCATTGTCATCCTTTAGGTTGCATTTGTCAATCCCATTAGTTGCATTGCATAGTGACATGTTTGTTGAAATGAGGTCTCAACCTTCTTACAAAGCTATGTCATCACAATTGAGAAATCAATCATTTCAATCAAATCTCTACATGTCTCAGAACTTGGATCAAACTTTTTATGATGAAACAAGTCTCCAAATACAAAAACTAGAGGAGAAACTAGCTCAAGAAAATGAGATTTTGGAACAAAGAGTGAAAAACATTGAGAAGAATAGATCACAAATGTCCAAAATGTTTCAAAAATTTCCAGGTCGAAATCCAAAGATTGAGCCAATTGATGTAAGATCTCTTCTTGAACGATCAGACATACCAGCTCTCCTCTCCCAAATAGAGATGATGAAACAATTTCAAGAAAAGAGACAACATCAATTTCAACATTATGTGCCTCCACAACAAGAACAAGAAGGTGTTTACTATCAATCAGATTTTCAACCAATAAAACCAATGGTTCAACCAATTGTTCAACATATACAACCAATGGTCCAATTTCAACAATATGTCCAACCAACTATACAATGTCCACAAATGGTTCAACCAATGGTGGAATATCAATGTCAACGACCACAACCAAACATTCAAAAACAAAGGTTTCAGCACACACCAACCCAAGTTTCAAACATGTCAGAACAATTGAACCAAGTCCAATATCAAAACATGACATCAGACCAAAACCAACTCCTTGCCAAACAAGTTCAAATTCCAGATACAACCATGTCAAAACCTTGAAAGAAAGGTGGCTTTATTGCAATGCTCTTAAGGAAATTACCAAGTGAGTTCTTTGAGGAAGATCAAGATAATACAATTATGTCTAGCAATGCCTCATCTCCCCGCAAACAAATTGACTCTCCAGTGGCATCTATCCCTACACCTTTAGAAGTTTCCCAAAAACCTTCCATATTGTCCTCATCAAATAATACACCCAAGGATGCAATTATCCAAGGGCTATCCATAATTGATTGCCAAGATAATCCAATTCATGATGCACATCCTTGTCATGTTTTGTGAAATACAAGACCCAATGCCACCATGCACTTTATTGCCATTACCTATTTTAGAGGACCCCATTCGAAGTCCCTCTTCCTCATGTTCAAGCATTGATTCCTTGCTAGAATCGATCGCAAATGTTCAAAGTGCATTTCCTTCATGCCAAATCATTGATTCCTTCTCAGAATCCTCCATGCGCATCCAAAGTCCAACCCCATGTCAAGAGGATAATTTAGAGCATGAAGAAATGAGTCCTAAAGAAAATCAAGATCAAGATCTTGAAACCTTATCATCCCATCCAATTGTTGACCAGGACTCCATGTTCCCAGACACTCACGATGATTCCCCTATTCTTATCCATCCTATCCAAAGTCCTATTGACACTCCATTCCCCGAGCAAGATCAAGATATCCCAGTCCATCCAATCCCAAATGATCCCCTTCCATTTCATGAAAAAAATGTCCTTTCAAATCCCATTGACATTCCACTTCCTAAGAAAGATCAAGATATCCCTTCCATCCTTTCCAATGATCCCATTAAAAGTCAAGAGCAAAGCACCTTTAAAGAGGATTCCAATGATCTTCCTCCTTGTCAAGATCAAATTATTCCTTTAAATCCTCCACAAGATCCTTTTATTCCTCCATCTCCTTGTCTTAATGCTCCATATACACTCCAAGATTGCATTTCTTTTGATGATCCCATTATTTCTCCCATTCCATCTCTTGGAGAGCCTATCATTGAACCATGTCCACTACACAATCCTAGTCCCCCTCATGATCCTAATCCCCCTCATGATTATAACGTGTCAGTGCAAGATGTTCATGAACCCTCGACATGCATAATGGGTTCTTCCACTTTGGTGCAATCCGATCCACTTCAAGATCTCATTATTTCTCTCATATCATATCCACCTCATAATGGACTTGAGTCTTCTTCCCAAAGAAAAGAGTATCCTACAAGTCAAGATATTCATAAAGGCAAAGGAGTAGATCTCCATATGCAAGAATCCCTTCATATCAAAGAAGATCTTAAGGGTCATGTCTACACAAATCACTCTCAAGACGTTGGTATCCCTCCATCAAAATCAAAACATACACCTTCCCCATCATCCCTTCCATCCATCTTAGGTCCTTATATCCCTTCGTCCTCTATGCAAGGTCAGTAAAGGCACACATCCTTGAGTAAATTTCATCAATCCAAAAGAAGTCCATTTCATTCATATCCATCCATGCATTCCTTTCCCCCTCCAAGCAATTTGGATGCCAAGTATAAATGTCATAAGTCTAGCAATCCACATGTATTCAAGGATCAACATGTCCAATATAATCGACATGTCAAAACAAAGAACAATATGATCTATAAAGAAAACGAAATATCCAAAAGGCCACAAAGGCCCACTGAGCAAAATAAAGAAAAGTCAAAATATATATGGGTTCTTAAATCCCTTGTGCAAGCAATGCACTCCAAGGAACCACAAAAGCATGAAAAATCAAAAACCATGTGGATCCCTAAGCAATTCCTTGAAGCACAAAGCCTAAAGAAACATCCAACTTGGCATCCAAAGTTGCTATTCCTCCATCCAAACCTTCCAAGTCTATTTCTCCACCACCTTCTTCATCCATTTTTGGCCCTTATGTCCCAAAATCCATAGTCTTTCCTTCGTCAAAATCTCAATATCCAAAATACATCTTTCCTCCATCAGTCCATCACCCCTCAAGGTGTGTGCCAATGTTGATCTTGCCTTCATTTCCATCCAGTGAAGCCCAATTCTTCCAATACCCTATCCATTATCCAATGCATATTTTCCATCCTTCCATCCCTCTAGTCCAATCCTTTGCATAAATCCTCACCTTAGTTTCATCTCTTTTTCCATGTCCTTATCCTACCAACGTCTTTGAGCTACTATCCAAAAAAAAAAAAGGATGCTTGAGTCCTTCTTCCATCCCCTATCATGTGTCCATCTTCTATTGAAAAAGTCAAAATACAAAAAAAAAAGTGAAAAGAAAAGACAAAAAAAAAAAAGAAAAAAAAACGTAACGCAAAAAATAATTCATCCACTAGTGAAAACCTGGCAAACAGGTGCCTTGGGCAAGTACCGTGATGAAAACTTGGCAAACAAGCGTCATGTGTAATCTATGAACTTCTTGCACATCACACTTGGGGGTAGGTTTCCTCCTTCATATCCTATTGCCCTTCATTATCCTATCATACCATGTCATACTCCTCCATTATCCTATTGTCCCTCAGGTCCATTTCCTCTTTCCACCTTTGATCTTGACAAGGCTAAGGATCTTCATGAGCATCATGCATCTTGTTTGCAGCTTTTAGTCCATCATAGCTTTTGGTCATTTATCCATTTACTTATTACAACCTTTCATCCATATTCCCTAGCTTATTGCAACTTTCTGCCACTATCCCTTAGCCAATCCCGACCTTGAGTCCATGTCCCTTATCCATTCTTAGTCTTGCTTATCCTATCCATATCTTATCACTATCCATACACTCTTTTTCATTCCTTGATCTTGATCTGACATAAGGACACAAAATTTAAACATAGTTTCAAAAACCTCTTGACATGTCCCTCATGCCATTTTACTGCTTTACATTGTCATATCTAGTCTCTTGTCCCATCACGCAATAGCCCTTGAAAATTGCATCTGTATTGTCTCCATGATAAAAGGCCTTTGTCTTCCCTCTATCCACCAACATTTCAGAAAGCCTATTTATTCACCTATCATATTCCTTGCCTTGCTAGACACTGGGGGCAAAATCATAAAAACCTTAAAAATCAAATAATGTCCTAAAAAAGTCCCTAAAAATCAAATAATGTCCTGAAAAAGTCCCTAAAAATCAAATAATGTCCTGAAAAAATCCCTAAAAATCAAATAATGTCCTGACATAATCCAAAAAAATCAAAAAATGTCCTAAAATAATCCCTAAAAATCAAATAATGTCCTGGAAAAATCTTAAAAAATCAAAAAATGTCCTGAAATAATCCCTAAAAATCAAAAACTGTCCTGAAATAAATCCCTAAAAAGTCAAATAAAGTCCTGAAAAAAATGAACGAAATTTTTTTCAAAAACATTAAAATCCAAAAACAAGCATTTTGCAATAAATGGTCCCCTTTGTGCATAGACAGATCATTGAGCATACATCCAATGACAATCAATCAAACATTGTGCTTCAATGAAATCACACATTAACAGATGAACTTTTCAATCAAACCAGACATTCAAACTGATCAAAATTGTCATATCAATCAATCAACATCAATATCATTTGTCCTTGTCACTATTATCATGGGTCTTATACAGGGTGTGGTATACTCGAAACCAGACTGTGTCCTGTCTTAGACGGGGTACCGCATTCCCTAGAACCAGACAGCATGATCATTCTTGTTTTCCACTTTTGACAATGACGATCAGAATGTTTGTTTGACTTGTTTGAATTTGCGAGTCTTATCTTTTTATTGATTTATTTTTGGCTTCGACCATGTTCCTATGTTTCTCAATGATGTCACTACGTGATTTAGAGTGGTCGGGATGGCTCATGGTCCTTTATTATTTTTTTGTCTTCTATTTGTGGAGTGTTTCATAACATTCTGGGGCAAGTTTGTCTTAGGATTTTTGACCCATTCCTTGTCTGTGAACATGTTTGTCTTACGCAAAGGGATTGCATTATCGCTCTGGCCTTCATTGCCATGTTGTGCCGCATCCATTTTGCCATATCAAATAAAGGTTCTCACCTACTTATTTGCATTTGTGAAAGCAAGTTTTCCTTCATCTCTAACTATCCTCTGTCTAATTTCTGCTTACTAACATTTCTTTTGTCAGTCTTGGCAGTCCGTTTGATCCTATCATTTTCTGTCATTCTTATCAATCACTTGGCCTCTTTTCTAGATTTTTCCAGCCAATTCCTCGAGGGGGCATGCATATGTCATTGTTATTGTCTGGGGCATTTTCATTATTGTTCTTTGAAACAACACTTAAAATCGCATTGTCTCAAAGAGGGGCAAAATGTAGACATCTAAAAATGGTCAACGCTTGCGGAGTCATACTTTAACATTTGTGCATTGCCTTATTTTAGGGTTTTTTGCATCGCATTAACATTTCTTCTATGTTGCGCACTTGGTCTTTATCATTTGCGAGCATCGAGTCTCTCTTCTACATTCTTCATCTGTCTCGCTTTCGAATTTGGTCTTGTCGATAACAATCTTCAGTCATGATTTTGGTCGATCTTATCCTAGCGCATCAATGTACGTGCTCATTTGGCATATTTTGACATCATCAATTCGATTTCATTTTGGACATTGTCAATCCTAATCGATGATAGAATTAGGATTTTGTCCTCTTGTCAATCTCGTCAATTTTGCGATCGATTTGTTGTCTATCATTGTCCTTGTCAATCTTGTCATCTTGCGATCGATTTGTCATCGATCATTGTCCTTGTCAATCTTGTCATCTTGCGATTGATTCGTCATCGATCCTTGTCCTTGTCAATCTTGTCATTTTGCGATCGATTTGTCATCGATTGTCGTCCTTCTCAATCATGTCAATTTGGATCAATTAGTCATTGTTCCTCGTCAATTGGCGCATTTATCAATCAAATCATTTATCAGCATTGGTCTTTTATCAAGTCAAAATCATGATCAAATCGATCCTACATCAAGACCTAATTGTCGTCCTTGCATTTCTAATTCATCTTCTAGGGTTTTTATGATTTGTTCATTTAACCTTGTTAGTCATTTTCCCTCTAGGTTAAATAATTTATTTATTTATCCTAAGTTTTCTTGTCACAATTAAATATTTATTTAATTGGCTAATTAATTCCTCCCTCTCTTTGTGAATTAATTAATGAATGAAAAATTATTAATTAATTTACCTAATTTTCCAATTTACTAATTTCTCCTAATTCCTAATTTTCTAATTTTCATCAATTTTCTAATTTTCATCAATTTTCTAATTTCCTAATTTCTAATTCATCTAATTTTTTGTTTTCTCTAATATTTCTCCTAATTTCATGGGAATGACATAGAAAATTTGTCATAATTTGTCATAATTTGTCAATCAATCAATTTTGCATAGCAACCTTGTCAATTTGTCATAATTTGTCAATCAATCAATCTCGCATAGAAAGTGTCAATTTGTCATAGTTTGTCCTATTTGTCATTCTTAATTTGAAATTTCCTTTCAAATCTCTTCATGCTAATCTTGTCATCTCTCCAATTTGTCTATAAATTGGATGAATTTCTTCAATCAAAGAGCCCAATTGATCACATTTTTGAATCCTCGAATCAATCATGCTTCTAGTACTCTTGCGCTACCATCTTGTCAATCTTGCTTTCACATTATGCTTATGCACTTGAAGGTGAGATCCACAAAACAAAGCTATTTGAAGGAGAAAGAAGGACAATGGAGAATCATGGAGGAGACATCCACATTTGAGATGGTTTGTGTTTGAATTGAATGTTTCATTTCCATATCTCTATTGAATGTTTGTAGGTTTTGTGATTGAACTAGTCTAATTTATCTATTTGCTTTGATGATTTCCAAATTCCTATCTACAGAGACAATTTCAACTTAGTTTCTAATTCAACTGAATTAGAAAAAGAAATAGACTGGATCCAAGATTCTCAACCTGATAATATTCTGGATCAAGGGTTGTCGGAGATCTCATTAGCCTCTCTAGCTAAGGTGAAGATGACTTTTCCGGAGGATAAAGAGCCAAAATGGGAGATGAGGAAGACATTAAAAAAGCACTGGGAAAGAGTGAGTCTAAACAAGAGGAAGAAGAAACAATGGAGGATAAAAGAAAGATCAAGCAAAAAAAAAGAATAACAACAACAGCACATCTACTAGAAATACCAGAAGCAGGCTTGGGGATGTAGGAGCGCAGCATACCTCTCTAGGAAGATATTAAAATGCAAAGAAGAGGACAATGGAAACAAGCAAGAATATTGTAGATGGGACTCAAAGAACCATCTTTGAGGCAGGAATTTCTAAAAAACTATGAAGATCATCTCTTGGAATATTCGAGGATTGAATAATCCTCACAAACATGATTTAATAAAAAGTATGATTAGAGACAAAAATCCTGATATTTTTTTAATTCAAGAAACCAAGATGTCTAAAGATAAGGTAGAAGGTCTGAAGATGTTCAATAATGGAGGAGTTAGTGGTGGCAGTTCAGAAGGTGCCTTGGGAGGTATTGTTACTTTCTGGAACAAAAACAATGTTGAGGGAGAAGTGTTGATTCAGGACAACAACTTGGCCTGTATCAGATTTAAGCATCTAAAGGATAGCACTTCATGGGTCTTAACTAATTTATATGCTCCTAATAATAAGATAGGCAGAAGTGATTTTTGGAATAAACTCACTTTATTAAGAAGTAGGTTTTCTAAAGATAGTTAGGTGATTATGGGGGACTTCAATACCCCTTTGAAGGAAAATGAGAAAAAGGGAGGGAGCCAAACAAATCTAGATAGTAGAGTGGACTTAATGGACTTTATCAATAATAATGCTCTCCATGACCTAGAATTGCAAGGAGTTAAATTTACCTAGACTAATAGAAGGAGTGGCAAGGATTTAATTCAGGTAAGACTTGATAGAGCTCTTATCTCCCTAGATTGGTTTAATATTTACTTTTATTCTTTATCTGCTCACATAAGGGCAGGATCGGACCACTATCCTATATCCTTTACGGCAGAGGATAAGAAAAGAAGGAGATATTTCCCTTACAGATGTGAGAGAATGTGGACTAAACACCCAAATATGGAGAGCAAGATCAAGGAATGGTAGCAAGTCATTATTGAAGGGAATGCCATGTATAAAGTGGTCAAAAAGTTGAATTTTGTTAAAGAAAATGTCAAGAGGTGGAATAAGGAATGATTTGGGAATATCTTTGCCTTGAAAGCGACTATTATCTCAAAGCTAAAAAATATTCAGGATGAGATTCATAATAATGGATATACTAATACTTCAAGAGATGTTGAAGATGTTATTTTTATGAAATATCATGACATAATAGCAAAGGAAGAAACCTTCTGGAAACAAAGGTCAAGAAATGTATGGTTGAAGGAAGGGGATAGAAACACTAAATACTTCCATATGTCCACTCTAAAACATAAGCCCATCAATAGAATATCACAGATTAAAGTGAATGGCAGAAGAGTTGATGAGGAAGATTCTATGAGAAGGGCTGCTATGGAGTTCTTCTCCAATCTTCTAGCTAAGGATCAGAATTTGGACAAGCAGGCCCAAAAGAACCTTTTGGATTGCATCCCTACAATCCTGGGGGCTAACCAGAATTCTCACCTGATTGCTATCCCTACCAATGATGAGATTCTACAAGCTATCAATTCCTTTGAAGGCAATAAGGTGCCAGGCTCGGATGGTTTCCCCATGTTCTTTTTTCAAATGTATTGGCACATTATTGGTGATGATGTGTCTAGATCTGTGAAAGAGTTTTTTGGAGCTAGAAGAATCTTGAAAGAGATAAATGGCACTTTTATTTCTCTTATTCCCAAAAAGGTAGGAGTTGATTTCATGGATCATTTCAGACCTATAAGTCTTTGCAACTCTCTTTACAAGATCATCTCCAAGGTTCTTACTTCAAGAATTTTGAAGCTGCTCCCTTCTATCATTTCACCTCAGCAAAGTGGTTTTGTCCCTAGAAGACAAATCTTGGATTCAATAATCTCAGTCCATGAAAACATTCATTCTTTATCTAATTCAAAAAAGGAAGGCTTTCTTCTGAAGCTAGACTTATCTAAAGCCTACAATAGAGTGGATTGGGATTTCATGATGGAAATTCTGTCAGCTTTTGGCTTTTGTGCTAGAAGTATTAGTCTTATAAGGCAATTAGTGTCTTCGGCTTCTTTCTCTATTTTAAGTAATGGATCTCCCTCCCCTTCTTCAAGTCCTCAAGGGGACTTAGGTAGGGAGATCCTCTTTCTCCGGTTATTTTTATTATTATGGTGGAATGTCTGGGGAGAGGTATAGGGAAGTTGGTCGAGAAGGGGGAGTTTTGCGAGTTGAAGCCATCTTCAGCAAATCAGGTTTGTTCCCACCAACAGTTTGTGGATGACTCTATAATCATGGGGAAGGCTACAGTGCAAGATTCTAGAAGTTTAAAGAAATTTTTGGATAGTTATGGATCAGCTACTGGGCAAATTATTAATTGGTCTAAAAGCTTTGTTTATTTTATCAACACTTCGGAGAGATGAAAGATCAAAATAAGTAATATTTTGGGATGTCAATTAGGGAGTCTTCCTGCATCTTACTTGGGACTTCCCTTAGGCCATGATCCTCATGACACTTTCTGGGGAAATTTGGTGGATAAATTTCATAAGAAGCTAGCTGGTTGGAAGGGCTCTCTTCTTAGCCAAGCTGGTAAGGTTCAATTGTTGAAATCAACTCTTCAAAGTATCCCTCTTTATGCCATGAGCCTTTTCAGAATTCCTACCAAGTATGCAGAGGTTATTGAAAAGATCCAAAGAACTTTTTTGTGGATAGGAGTGGAGGAGAAAAAGAGAATGAATCTAATTGTGTGAGACAAGGTCTGTAAGCCAATAAGAAATGGAGGTTTGGATCTTAGAAGAGTAAGAGAAATGAATGAATACCTTATGGCAAAGCAGATCTGGAGAGGGTATAAAAATTGGGGAGAATGGAAATAGATTTGGGACAACAAGTGTAAAAGGCAATGTCCCACACTTCAAAGTTTGCTTAAAGCATAAGATATCCCAATTGGCTCCAATATCTGGAAAAATGTCACTAGAACAAGAGATTTAATTGTCAGAGGTGCAAAATGGAAGATGGGGAATGGGAATCTTATCAAATTATGGGAAGATTCCTGGTTGCTTGAGTCCCCTTTGACTGAAATTCCAGAACCAGTGCAAGGAAAGATATGGATCAATGGTGGGTGATTATTGGCAAGATGGACAGTGGAAGGATTTATCTCAATTGGATGAGACCTTTGGAAGTTTGAACAAAACTATGAACTCCATGGTTGTGGTGGAAGAGGAAGATCAATTAATTTGGAAACTCACAACAAATGATAAATTCACTGTGGCATCTCTCTACTATCATAAGTATTCTAATATGGAGAGTCCTTGCTGGGCTAAGGCCTGGATGAAAGGCCTTACCCCTAAGATCAATATTTTTTTTCTGGACAACCCTTCAAGATAAAATTCTAACTATTGAGAACCTTAGAAAAAGAGGTATGTGTATGCCAAGTGTTTACTTTCTTTGCTTGCAGAATGAGGAGACCATCAACCATTTGCTCTTTCACTACCCTTTTTCCACTGAGGTCTAGGGAAGATGTCTGGATCAATTCAAAATTAGCTAGAGTTTCCCAGAGTCAGTTCAAGAGGTTTTTAATTCTTGGTACCATCCTTCAAAGAACAAATTTACTAATTTGTTGTGGAAATTAGCTCTGCCCCCATATGTGTTGGGGTATATGGAATGAGAGAAACAAAAGAGTCTTCAGAGAGAAGGTGTCTAAGGCTCAAATTGTGTTTGAGAAAATTAAAAGAAATATAGTGGAAAATATGAATATAATAGGTGGTATTGCAAAACCTCAAGAGAAGGATGATCAATCTATTTTCAAGAAGTGGAGACTAAAAGTTTGTGATCACTTTCAGAATGACCCTAGAGAGGGAGTGATATGGGTAAGCTCTCCCAACAGATGGATGAAAATAAATTTTGATGGTGCATCAAAGAGAAATCCTAGGATAGCATGATGTGGGGTGGTCCTTAGGGATGAATGGGGAAGATGCAAAATTATAAAAAGTATAGCCATTGGAAATTAGAGAAATCAAGTAGCTAAAGCTTTGGCTGCATACCATGGGATGGTCCTGGCTAAGGAAGCCAAATGCACTAGAGTCTACTGCAAAGGAGATTCATTAAATATAATCAATTGTTTGAATAAGAAGTTCCCTGCTTCTTGGACAATAAGCAATGCTATCAAAGAGGCAAAGAAAATTAGTGAGGAATTTGAAATGTGTGCTTTTACACATGTGTATAGGGAAGCAAACTCATGCATAGACTGGGTTGCCAACCTGGCTTGCCAAATGAAAGATATTATTACTAGTTATGGAGAGAGTGAACTCGCATGTGATATGAAATCTCTGCTTGATCTAGACCATATCCAGACGAGGCTGGGTGGCACCATCAAATATAATTTCTAAATGCCCCCTCCTCTAATTTCAAGTGTCTTTTCATTATTGTTTGGCACGGATTCTGGGGTTTTTTTCAGGGCAACCACATAAACTAGAGAAGAAGACTAGTAGCTGAGAGAAGGAAATTCAGAGACAGCGAAGGAAAAATTGGAGGAAATAAAAAAAGGTTCAAACCTACTTCCTGCTCAGGTTGGAGGAAGAACAGGGAAGTGTGGGATATCCTTCAGGAGGGGGGTTTGAGTGTGTTTATGGAGAGGCTTAGTGGGAAAGATCCTGCAGTCACCAAACATTTTATCAAGAACTGGAAGAATGGTAAAATCTTGGTCGGGTCCCAGATGATGACTGTAGATGAGGAGATAATTGCCGAAGCTATAGGGATGATCACGGAGGGCATGAAATTTAATAGGGACCATAGCATCTTTGATAAAGTTGCAAACAAATTCTCTGTAACGGATGATGAGAGGAAGAAAATGCTAAAAGTTGACAATTCCTATCATTCCCCGAAACGGATATGCAGGCCATGGAGGTTTGTTTTATTCACGACTATCACTTATATTACTTTGGATGGTAGGTTTACCAGAGTCTATGGTCACCATTTTTTTTTCTCAACCATTTTTTGCCATGGGGAAAAGGTGAGCTTGTCGTATTACCTAGCCTGCTCCATGGACCACACTATCAAGGAGATTCAGAAAGATTCTAAAGGTGACCATGCCCTTCACCAGGGTCTTATGGCTCTTGTCTATAAAGTGCTTAAAGGGAAGAGTATTGAAAAACCTATAAAAGGTAAATATGCAAGAAATGAGGACATGGAGAGTGAAGCCAATGGCTTCAACTTTGATTCAGAGACAGAGGGTGATTCGGAGGAGACTAGAAAAAAAAGGTAGGAATAAGGCTAAGAGGAAAAGGATTGTAGTAGATTCAGATATTTCAGAGTCTTGAGGCCAAATCCTTTGAAGGGAAATTTATTAAAAAAAAAGAAAGGGAAAGTTACTAGAAAGCAAATGCAGAGGAAGAAGACAAGCAAGGAAAGCAATAAAGATATTAGTCAAATCCTGATTGATTTTGAAGAAGAGGCAGAGGACAATAAAAAGGATGAGGGACAGGATAAGGAGGGGGAGGAGAACTAGGTCACGGACAACATTGAGGGTTTGAATGCCCAAGATATGTAGAAAGAGGAGCAAGAAGACAAAAGTGGTAAGCTTAGTGACTGTGTTGGTGAGAATGCGACTATAAAGGGTTTCTGTGAGACTGTTGGTACAATGGTGAAGGATATTGGTAGCTTGAAGAAAGATATGCTAACTGTCAAAAGAACTACGGTTGGAAAGAAACCCCTGACGAAAAATGTTAAAGAGTTGGCAGTTGCAATTAATAACATGGAAGCCATTGAAAGCATGGTGGGTAAAATAATTGTCACTGAAAAAAGGTTAAAGAGATGGAAGAAAACAAGGAGGGGAAAGGAATGGACACTGTTATGAATAATCTGGGTAGCAGAATTGATAAGATGGAACTCACTGTTAAGAAGATAGCAGAACAAAACTTCTAGATCCTCAAACCTTCGGTGGATAACATGAACATCCTGATCAATAGATTTGAGAACAACACTAAGAAGGATGTTGACAAGGAACAACCGGACAAAAAAGGCCATAAGAAGAGAACCAGAGCCAATACTAGGATCAAGGGTGACATCAAAGGTCGTGAGCTAGAGGATTTAATGACTTCAGCGGACAACATGAAGCTAATGGTTGTCCAAGCTGAGGATATCATGAAGAGTATATAGTTGTCTCTATCTCTTGGTAGTTGTCTTGTTTTCTGTCTTTTTGTTGTCGTTCTACTTTTTGGATGTTGTCTTTTCCTGGTTTATTAATGTAATGTTATGTTTAATGGGTTGTGATCCCTTTTTTGTTCGGTTGGGATCTGTTTTAGTTTTTGAAGTGATCAAGCACGGTGTTTTCTAGATCGTTCTATATATCCTTCTTTGTAAAAGGTTCAGGTTCCTTTCAAAAACTTGTTTTTACTTAATCAGAACATAACTTTATTCATTATCTCCAAAACTTGTTACAATACATAAAATAGGGAAAACACTTCTTGATTCTGAAAAATTTGTCTAACCTCTGTGAAGAGGTTCAGAACTTTATTTATAAGAAAATTATAACAAACTCTTAACTACCTAGACCACACCCATGAGAATAGGCGGAAACTTTTATTACAACAAGGAATAAGTCAACCAAAAAGATCGTGGGACTTTCATCATTACACAGCCAGGAATATAGCATGATAGATTTCACTAGATAACTGCCTGCTGAAGACAGTCATAAATAAATCTGGTACTGTCTCACTATTCTTCAATTCCTTCATTCAAACACCATCTCCCTTATTGTCTTTAATGCTCTCAACCGCCTTGAAATATCTCTAGCGGTTTGCATGGTACTATCCTCCAACTGGCATAACTTCACTGCTTCTGCAACTACTTATTTATTCCTGCATCAAAGGTTAGTACATGTTGTCATATGTAAAAGTCATCCTTGATTCAATTAGAAATAAAGGGAAATCGTGAATCCCTATCTAATTAAAGAATTCTAAACAAAACCAATGAAATAACACAATCAAGTAATAGGAATATAAAATATTTAATTAAAGACTCCCTATTCTGTGATCGCATGTAGCTTCCATTGTTCTTCTCTTCTTTGTGGTATGATGGCTCTCAGATATCGCACTAGCAACCTGCAAATGACATAAAGATTCAAAGTTCGTGATTGTTGAAAAATGGAGATTGAATGCTCAATTTATATATTTTGGGGTGAGATTGATTGAGAGGTGGAACAAATTGATCAAGAGGTGGAACTCAGGTGAGCTCACATGCTGATTGATAGTTGAGCTATTGATTTGGAGGTGGAATATAATAGATTGAATAGTTAATTGAGTTAACTGATTGAGAAAAAAGTTGATTGAAAGATGAAAAAGAATGATTGGAGGATAATTGATTGATGACAAAGAAAGCTTTATTTAGAAAAAGCTAACTAGGAGATAGAAAAAGAGTGATTGGAGAGAAATAAAGAAATGATGTAATTAATCAATTAAATTAGATGGAATAGTTAACTGATTGAAAGCTTTTTAGAAAAAAGAAAAGTGGAAGATATAAATAGAGATTGAAAAGATAATTGACTTAATTAATTAATTAATTGAATTAATTAATTTAGCATGTGCTTGAACTTTGACGTTGGTGTCACTATGCCACCTCTCGACCAAAGTTGTCAGCAAACCCCGGTTAATGATATACCGGGGCATCTCTAACAAAGAGGATAGTCCACATCTCTCAATGTTATCCCTGTCTGCCTATTTTAGTCGTGGTATCAAAGACCATGGTCTCAGAAATCACTCTCGCGACTACACAACCCCAAGCTGCTCCTGTCACAAGAAAAATATGTCCAATATCAGTTCCACATCATATCAATCCATATCAATATCAGATTCATATCAACTTGAAACATTGAAAATCTAATCAAGTTCCACATCATATCAATCCATATCAATATCAGATCATTTCAACTTGAAACGCCGCAAATCAAATCAAGTTATCTATCAAATCCATATCAGCTTGAAAAACAACTCAAGTTTCAAATCCATATCAGCTTGAAAAACAACTCAAGTTTCACATCCATATCAGCTTGAAAAACAACTCAAGTTTCACATCCATATCAACTTGAAACACAACTCAAGTTTCACATCCATATCAACTTGAAAAACAACTCAAGTTTCCCATTCATATCAAATTGAAACAATGCATATCAAATCAAGTTCATATCAAATCAAATCCATATCAAAATTCATATCAAATCCACATCAACATCAAATCAACATCAACTTGAAACATTGAACATCAAATCAAGTTATCTATCAAAAATCCACATCAAAGTACCCTATTGGAACTCATATCGGACAATTTATCAAAATAAAACACAACAGGCACGCAGACTGACTATCGCACCCATCTCGGAAAAACTGGCAAACACCTACCTATCTTCATTCATCTCATCATCCCTCCCAAAATCCTATTTACTCCAACATTTTCTTCCCACGCACTAAAAAAAAACTTATTCACGTGCTACACTGCTCGCCATGCACTATCCAAAATTCATCATGTGCTACCAAATACACCCTAAGCGCTAAAATGCACCTATGCGCTACCCTAATCTCACTTTGCACCACCTAGAACACCCTATGTGCTAACTTTATCTGTGCGCTATCCTAATCCACCTTTGCACTGTCGACTTTACCCTACGCGCAAACCTAATCTACCCATGCGAACCCCTGTCGACCCTATGCACTAGGTCTTACCTATGCGCTACCCTATACCCACTACGCGCTAGCTTGTTAACCTATTGCGCTAAATAACCTTGATGTGCTACCCTAACCTACCTATGTGCTACCCAACCCAACCCAAACACTACCCTAATTTCTAAAAAAAAATGCTATCCCTTTTATCGTATGTGATAGGATACATACCCTACGCGCTAAACCATTAAAATCCACGTGAAAAATTGGAAAACATGACTAAAAATGACAAAACGAAAAGCAAAAAGGGGCAAAAATTGATGATTTACCGGTGGTCCATACGTGGCGGGCCTCCGATACCTCCGAACACACTCGAATCAATGAGAAGCATGGGGAACCGGCATTTTGGCTTTCTCTCCAAAAGTCACTTTCTCCAAAGTCAACAAGCACAAATGATACAAATAAAACCACTTTTTACCTTTTTATAGGGTCAACGGAAATTAGGGTTGCGTGGTGGAACACGTAAATTGCTTGTGGTACCACTTCTAACCCTAACAAACATCATTATCAAAAGATGAATCAAATTAACGCATTCAACATAGACAAAATTTTAAAATGCAATAAAATTTATCAAAATCAAATCAAAGTTTCAAAATTTTTGATTCATCTCCTGAGGGGGCATTATCAACATCATTTATCAAATCTGGAACATCATTTATCAAATCTGGGGCACGACATGAGCATCTCGACATTGACATCACACTGATCATGATCAAATTTTGACGACACATCAATTTTCTTTGAATCAACATGTGCACACACGTCACTTCAAAGAGGGGCAAAATGTAGACGTATAAAAATGGCCATATTCCTAAATGAATATTTAATGTTCATTTTATTCTCATTCCTCTATTTAGTTAAATTTAATTTAATTAAATCATCCACTTTCCTCTATTTAATTAAATAAATTATTCAATTTATTTATTTAAATTCACTTAAAGCCTTTTACAACATTTAATTGAATAAATCATTTTATTTAATTAAATCCTTTCTCTCTACTTTTAATTAAATTTACATTTAATTAAATAGTTCACCCCAAATAAATAAATCTAATTTATTTAAAATTCCCCTTGCAACCAAATTAAAATAAAGCATTTTATTTTAATTAAATCCTATTATCCCTCACCCATTTGCATTTTCCTACATCTCTCACTTGCCTCCTAACCCTCTTCCTAAATTCTTCTAGAATCCCTCTAATCCTAATCAATTAACCTAAACCCATCAATTATCCCCTTTCCCTAAATTTGAGGAGGTCACTTCTCAAATTTGGAGTAAAACCTTCCAAAGGCATTAAAGCCTTTATGCCTTCAACAAGCTAACTCAATCAAATTTGAGGAGGTCACTTCTCAAATTTGGAAGGACTCTTACAAATTTGTCCCCAAAGTCTTTCAAACCATTAATGGTTAACTAGCCCTTTGTGACATGGTTAGAGAATTTTTGCCTAACTCAACCCTCATCTAACCCAGAGGTCTCATCAAGCATTCATTGCTTTGACCATGGTTATTCCTTTAACCCTTGCACAAGAGTTTACCCTTTGGGCAAAAGCTTTATCCAATGGATAACCTTAACCTAACCTTAACCCTTACCTCCTAAGGTAATCATGAGGTCTTCTCAAGCATTTAATGCTTCTTACATCTCCTCTCAAGCAGTCTTATGTTGACAATTGTCACCATTTCATTAGTGAGAATTACAAACATGGATTGATAACTTTCAATCCTGACCCTTGATTGGATCATTTAATCCTGACCATCCATTGCCCTATTTCTTCTATAAATAGAGCCCTCATCCCTCCATTTCAAGATCCAAGTCTTTAGCATCATACTTATACTTAATTTTAGAAAGCATTTAGCCTCTCTTTGTAATAGAAATAAATCTAATAATCATTTTAGAGTATTTCTATCATCTTAGATTAAATCATATAACTAGTATATCATTTTAGGATAGTATTTTTACTAACCTTGTCATCTTATTATCTAGTTTATTTCATTTGTCAGAATCATGCATAAATAGGATGCATTCATACTAAATTTTATCTAAAGCATCCCTTGTTCTTGCATTTGTCATCCCTAAGTCACTTTTCTCAGTGATCTGAGAGAAAAGGCATTGGCTTGAGGGACCTTGTGAGATAGAGAACCATGGAACACTCCTTGGGAAGTTGAGTTATTCCTCATGGCTCCATAACTTGCATCAAGAGTCCCATGGGTATGTGGGCAAGTCTTTGAATATTTTCACAATTTAAGTTTCATTGAACCGCTTTTCCCACATACAATTACAATTTGGGGATTTGGAAATGGAATTAGAAGAATTAATTAGTTAATTAAATAATTTAAAGAAACTGTTTAATTATTTAGAAATTGAATTTAATTAAATAATATAGATTATTCAATTAAAGGAATTAAATCACAATTAATTAAATAATTAATATTTAGAAAAGGGTTGAATGATTAATTGATGATAGAAATAGAAATAGAATAATGAATTTATTTGAAAAAATAAAAATTATTTAAATTGAAGGATTAAAATCACAATTAAGTAAATAATACATATTTAATTAATCATTAGAAAATGGTTTAAATGATTAAATGATGATATAATTGAAATAGAATAATTAGTAAGATGATGAAGAAATATGAGATTAGAAGTATAAGATTGATTAATTTATTTAAATAATCAAAGAATTTTTGAATCAATTTAGTCAAATAATTAGTACATGATTAATGAGACATTTTTAGGTGTCTACACATGCAAACACATACGTATCCATTTTCTGTCAACCATAACATTTATGCATCCATACATGAAATTATCATAGTAATTTGCATAGCTACAGGAATACTTAGCCAAAATAATATAAGGTTCAACAGGTTTGGTTAACATTCAATATGCACACAGCCAAAACTCTAATATATCCTATGACCTACACATTGTCCAACTATGAAACTTAAAACATAAGAAAAACTTATCAGTCATAAACATAAAAGAGCAATTATTTTAGTTCATCATTTTGCCCCCCAACCTAATGTCTTGTTGGTCCTCTAGCAGGAGGAAAATTCCTTACACGAGCACTAACTCTGAAATCACCAATGGTACCTTGTCTTGTGCCTCATGTAGTTAGGTTCCAGTAGAATCCCTTCATTTTCTCCAACCTGGTCCATTTGGCTTCTTCTGCGGTCTCATCATAGGGCTTATCAGTGGCTTTGCATCCCATGAGAAGCCACATAAGAATGGGCAGCTGAAATATCAAGGGTAACCAATTATTTTCTTTTGTCATGCCCAAATAGATATAATTGGGGGCTCTTTATATTGATGCATGATAGTTCGGCAATGAATGGGGCTCGCCATGTTTTAGTTCATCAGGAAGATTGTTCCATCACTAAGCCAGATGTCCAGCTTCAATCTGGCCCTCAGTCCCAATGAGCTTCTCATATTCTCTGAACACCTCTTCCCTGAGTGGTAGAATTTGGCTCTTAATGTCACATCTATACAATAATTTTTTCTAGTCATAATACAATAGTTGTGGATTTTTAGCTTCAGCCCTAAGAAGCAGTGGACAATCAAGCTCCATGTCCCTGTGTGTCCTAGACTGTTCTTCCATGCTAATTTCATTTTGTACCCAAGACATCAATGCTTTCAGATGAACATCTCCAATATATAATAGGGGGTTCCATTGGGTATTAGAGGAGACAGCATAATTGTGCAAATACAACTCACATAGTAAATTTTTAATTGTTGCAAGAGAACTTTGCTAAGCATGATAAAATTCTTGTGGGGTCTCCAAAGAGGGACTTAAATCCCTAACAATGCGGGTTAATTTGAACACAGGTGTTGTTCTTTCAAATACAAAGTGTAAACCCTTGGTGGAGCCCTACATTACATTAATTCAAGAATTGTGTCTACCAAGGTATCCACCTTAGTCAACAATTCAACAATCTGTTTAAATCTATTCTCGATTTCCTTTTTTTGTTTATCAATTATCCCCTACATCCTAGCTTTCTCTATTTCCCATTCTCTATAAAATGAAAGGGCAGTGGATAAACTAGTAATGGAAAAGGGAGGCTTATGAGCATTTACCTGAGGCTTCAAACCCTTGTCACTTGTTATTAACGGTTATGCAATGTTGGCTAAGTTTTGTAATCCCTTATTTCCCTATCCTTCCTGCAGTCGATTCTCTATCGAACAGCCATGCCCTAGCTCCGGTGATTCAATATAAATTGCCTCCTCTACACTTCTCTTTGTTGGTGACCTCTGTCTGACCCTACGACTTCTTCTCAATAAAAACTCTTGTGTGGTTGCAGGAGGTTCTTCCACAAGAGAAATATCTCCCTATGTTTTTTCTCTTTTTGGCTACAAGAGAAACCTGCACCTCTTGTGGTCGCTCAACAATTCTCTCTTTTATAGCTTCTCTTGCTTTTCCCTTCTTTTCACGAAGTGCGGCCCTAGTCTGAATTTGAGTGGAAGGAGGCTCAGCACTTGGTTCATTCATGGTTTCTTCTATGCCAGGTGGAACGTCTTCAACAACAGGAGGTTTGAAAGTCATGGAAGACCTAGAGGATGAGGCTCCCTCAATGTTTCCTTCTTGAGCCATAATTTCCTCCGCAACAGGAGAATTTCCTTCTCCAAATCTTCTAATATCTTCAAATTCTCCCCGTGTCATCTAAGAGACATCCCTTAGAGAATGTTCCACTAACAATTTTATTAACCCATGATGACTCGCAGACCATGAACTACCATTTTGTGTCTCTTTAGCACTGATAGAAATAAGGTGATATAAAACATTTGGTACATTCATTCTCCGCCCATGTCATAAATGGCTCAATAACTTGAAATGAACAGAATGCAGATTGGAATACTTTCCATCACATGTCAAATACTTCATCACATGATATGCTACTTGCGGCCATTCTCCTGGAAGAGACATCCTCTTTGTCCCTTGCTTATCCACGCTAAGAGGTCCATCATTTGGATGAGTGAATTTTGCCTGCATGCTTCTTGTATCCTTGGCTTCAGGAAATAATTCCCCATCCCTTGGCAACCATGTAACCTTCGTTATTCTATCTTTTGTAGTTGTAACATGTAAACCCTTCATCGTAGCTTCACCATTGTTGAATGTTTGCATGAATTCCTATGAAATATCTTCATTAAAATCCATTAATTTAAGGATATAATCAATCCACCCATAATTCTGAAAATAGGGTTCACAATGGTTATCCTCTAGCAAGGCATCATGAGTTATAGGCTTATGGCGGATAGGCGCACCTCCCATGGTTACTTGGGAAAAAAAAGTTCCTGTTAAACCTCTATAGAAAATGCAGAGTGTCGAGATGCTTTGTGAAACTTAAAAATCATGAACTGTATCCTTTCATTTATCTCAATTTATCTCTCAATACCTTGCAACAAAAATGGCGGCAGGAGAAGTATACTCACACTTGCTACAGGCTTGTCACATCAATGCTGAACTCATTCTAAAATGATTTCAAAAATTTAAAAACACTTAACACAAGCCTTAAGTAACAAGGACTCGCTCTAAGATATCATGGACAAGACACATCACTATGGAAAACTGCAAACCACATATTTAATCATAACACACACACCCCAACCGAAGATGACACATGTGTCCACACATGTGGAAAAGAACCTAATTTAACGAAAAATGATTATGTGAATCACATATAATAATCATCATAATGGATAAATAAATGCATGATTAAAGAAAAATAGATAACATATGTACCTACAATCGTGTGAATCAATGCTGCAACAAATGGTTATTTAAATCATAACATGAGGTGGGGTGAAGTGAAGTGGGTAATGTGGTAGAGAAAGAGATGAGATGGGATGACGTGGGGCAAGAAAATTTATTAATGGAGAAATGGTATTCGCACAAAATGTGGAAATATTTATTATGGTTGCATGCAAAGAGTGATTTAAGACTTTGGGATGAGAAGACCCCATGCAGAGGCTGCAGGAACTATGGCTTGTGGTTGGATGTCAAATTGTTGTAGGAAGTCTTCTTTTGTGGTAGGTTGTGATATAGACGCAATCTGTGACCATTCACCAGAAGTTTAAATTTAACAGGGTCTATAGTTGCTAACTATACTACATTTTGAAAAACTTCAACAATTTCATATTGGCCCAGCCAATGAGTTTGCAGCTTCCCCATTGTATCTTTATACCTTGAATCATATAAAAGTCCCCAATATCCATATTTGAATTTCCTTTCTTTAATGTATTTGTCATGTCATTTAGTACATTGATTTTGAACAACTTTTGTGTGTTGGAGAGCTATTTTTCTCACTTCATCTAGAGTATTCAGCTGCTTGATTCGAGCTCGTTGTGCCTCAAATAGATTCATATTCAACTGCAGAGTTGTCCTAAGAGTTTTGTGTTCAAACTTAATGGGCATCATGGCTAGCTTCCCATACACCATTTCAAAAGGTGTAAAACTAGTAGTTGTTTTCCATGTAATTCTGTATGCCCAAATGGCTTTTGTCAGTCTGTTTGACCAGTCTTTCTTATGAAGAGCTACTGTCTTTGTGAGAATAGCCTCTAGTTCCCTGTTAGTCACTTCTACTTGACCATTTTCTTGAGGATGGTATGGAGTGGACTTCATATGCCTGATATTATATTCATTAACCAAGGCTGTGATTAGTGTGGAAGTAAATTGTGCTCCTTGATCTATAACAACTTCTATGGGCACTCCATATCTTGTAAATATTTCCTAATAGAGAAACTTAGCTACCTTATTATCTCTTGCACTCTTCATTTCTTTTGCTTCTACCCATTTTGTGACATAATCAGTGCATACTAGAATGTAGGATTTCCCATTGGAAGGGGAGTCAATTGCCCCTACAAAATCCAATCCCCACTTGTCAAATGGTGTAACCAATATTTGGGGATACAGTGGCATTTCATCAGTTCTGGTAGGCCTACCCATCCACTGACATCTATCACATTTTCTAGTATATTTAGTTGCATATTTATTTAAAGTTGGCCAATAGTACCCTACATTAATAATTTTGATTGTTGTTCTCTTAGCAACAAAATGTCCTCCACACAACTCATCATGACATGCATGAAGAATATCATAAGTTTCATCCTCTTAGACACACCTTCATAGGATTTGATCAGGTCCCGTGTAGAATAGGCAATCAACAATCCAAGAGAAATTGAAACTTTTCTCAAATAACAGTGTTCTTTCCTTGGGAGAAAAGTGAGAAGGAAACTTATTAGCAGCTAAATAATTTTCAATATCAGCATACCAAGGGGTGTGAACTTTTATCAAGAACAAATGTTCATCAAGAAAGGATTCATCTATTGCTACAGAATTGTCCTATAGTTGGAGCCTAGAAAGGTAATTTGCAACTACATTGACTTTCCCTAGTTTGTCAACAACAGTGATATCAAATTCTTGCATCAGCAATAACCATCTGGACAATCTTCCTATGATGGAAGACTTGTTCATGACATATCGTATGGTTATATGATTAGTGTGAACAAATATTTGATATCCTGTTATATAATTCCTAAACTTGTTACATGCATATATGACTGCCAATATCTCCTTTTTCGTGACAATATAATTAATCTTGAGTCCCTTCAATTTTTTGCCGATAAAATAAATTGCATTCTCTAAATCATCCAACTTATGCCCCAAAACTACTCCTATAGCATAGTCTGATGCATCTATGTGAATATGGAAAGGTAATGACCAATTTGGACCCTTGAGGACTGGTGTCTGTGTCAATGCTTGTTTTAGCTTCAGGAAAGCTTCATTACATGCTACAGTCCAATCAAATTCCATGTCTTTAGACAAAATATAATATAAGGGTCCCACCAGTTTACTAAATTCCTTGATAAACCTTCTATAATATCCAACATGGCCAAGGAAACTTCTAACATCCTTTTGCTTTGTAGGAACAGGAAGTTTGAGGATGACCTCTAATTTAACTGGGTCAACCTGAATTCCAGCCTTAGAAATGTGATGTCCAAGGATTATTCCTTCCTACATCATCATGAAGCATTTTTTACTATTCAAGGACAAATTGTAATCTTCACACCTCTGTAGGACTTTCTTCAAATTACCCAATGCCTCTTCAAACTCTGAACCATAAGTAGTAAAATCATCCATATATATCTCCATGCAGTCATTTGAAATGTCTAAAAATATGCTAATGACAGCTCTCTAAAGGTTGTTGGGGCATTACATAATCCAAAGGGAAGAACAAAATAAGCATATGTCCCCCAAGGACAAGTAAATATAGCCTTTTCCTGATCTTCTGGGGCAATTCAAATCTGATTGTAACCACTAAATCCATCCAAGAATGAAAAATATTGTTTTTCTGCTAAAGAATATAACATTTGATCCACGAATGGTAATGGAAAATTATCCTTCTTAATCGCTAAGTTGAGTTCTCTTTAGTCTACACATACATGCCATTTACCTCATTTTTTAGGAACTATGACTAAAGGTGACACCCACTGGCTACCCGATATAGGATAGATAAATTCAGCATTTAACAATTTTTGTAGTTCCTCTTTAACTATCTCCCTTAATGCAATATTGATTCTTCTTTGTGGTTGTCTAATTGTTTTGCATTACTCTTTGATATAAATTCAATGTATACAAAGCTTAGGATCTATTCCCCTCATATATCTATAGTCCCATGCAAAAGATTGCTTATGACATTTAAGTAGATCAATAGGGTTGTCTTTTGGGCTTCTGTAAGCTGATTATTAATATTCAAACACTTATTCAGAGCAACTTCCACCTTAATGGTAAGATCTATCTGAGTTGCTTCAGAGAGATAAGTAGTATTGACTTCCTGCGATAACAAGGTATGCAATATATTTGTGGCTGCAAGAAGTTCCAATGATGTGACACATGATGTTAGCTCATGTGATTGCTGCTCCAAACCATATTGATTTTCCATAATATTAGAAAGCACACAATCTTCATCTTGAAGTTGAATAAATGATTCTCTATTAATCATCATAAGATTAACAAAGTTGACCTCTTCTTCTAATTCTTCTCCCACATCAAGCCAAACAATTTGCTCTTGATAAAGCTGAGGTTGCGTAGGCAAATATAGGGCAAGAGTTTAAGTAAAATTCCCATCAGAAATAGTCATGTCCCAACCGACACCCAATGTATGTATCAGCTGTAGCAAGATAAGGTATCCCTAAAATAATAGGATATCCTCCCAATGTATATTTGGGAGATAATATCATGAATTCTGGTGGATATTCCCAGGAATCCAGAGTAACCACAACATCTTCAATCATACCATCAGGTTGAACTGTGGAACTGTCAGCAAGCTGTAGGACCGTATGAGTCGATCTAAGAATGGTTATGTTAAGTTGTTGCATAATATCGTTAGTCATAACATTGATGGTTTCTCCTAAATCTATTAGAGCATTCTTTATCTGAGTGCCATTAATGAATATTTTCACAATAGGGCTACTAAGATCAGAATATTTAGGTATTGTCACTTTTCCCAACATAATATTAGTCAGTTGACCCATTACATGGATTGTTTGTGGATCCTTTTTCTTCCTACCAGGTTTCTTCAAACATGCTTCCTCAATTGCTTTACCATAGATAGGGACATCCTTAATAGCTTGGAATAAAGGAATCTTAACACATATGTGTTTCAACTAATCAATAATATCAAAGGTTGCATCCTCATTTTGTTTAGTCTCCTCGGCTTGTAGCCTTTGAGGGAAAGGGGGCATTTTATTAGCTGAAGGTGAGCTGATAGGCTAATGAACCTGAGGAACTTGGGTTGTTCGACTCAATACTTTCTTTTCCTGTGATACTTCAGTTATAACCAGAGGAAATGGATTAGGTGAGCTTGTCCCATATCTAAGATGAATATCACTTATATTAAGAGAATATGCGGGATACTGATTAGAATCAATAGAATATACTTGTTGTTGTTGTTGGGGCTTGCTATTAGGATTTGGCATGGGTTGAGTTGGCAACTGAGTAGGTTTAGATGGAATAGCATTAGGAGTAGGGGGTGGCATTATAGCAGGTTGTTGATGCTATTATAGTGTTGTTGGTATCCAAAAGATTGATTTGACCACTGTTGGCCTCCTCTCCATTGAGGAGTGGGTTGCCAACTCCCTTGTGATGGCTACCATGGTCCTTGAGTTTGAGACCAATTTCCCTGTGGCTGATGCCACTATGAAGATGGGTTTAAAAAATTAGGCCATGAACTTTGGGGGTTATACCAATTTTGAGGTGGAAAGTTCCCAAAATTTTGAACATATGGAGGTTTCCACTGATTATTTTGTGCATAAGAATTCTCATTTTAACCAGCAAAAGATAATGGATCAGGAGGCATACCTTTTCATGGGACCCATGGCCTTCTTTGAGAAACATAGAAGAGTTTTTCATCATCTCCATGTACTGGCTTAAACTCAGGAACATCAAGATTTGCAACCAAATTACATCTACAGTCCTTCTTCTTCTGCCTACAATGAGGATAGAATTCTGCAAGCATTGCTTCAGCTTCCTCATGCTTCTTCTTTACTTGAAGTGTGTCTAAATGAGTGGCCATATTATTTATGATATCCTCCTTAAAATCCTTCAACAAATGGCTTGCCTCCATCCTAGAAACACCACTAGTTGTTGTTGATGAGGACTTCTTAAGCCTATAATGCCTATTCTTCTTGGTAGTGGCCCTAGAATATTTTTGGCAAATTTTACTAATGTCATCCCATGATGATTGAGTGATATCTCCTCCCACCATAATATCTAGAGAATCTATACACTCATCATTGATACCCCTCAAGAACATGAGCTTGAGAGATTCTTCAAAAAACTATTGTGTTTAGACTTCTTGAAACAAAATAGAAATCTCTCAAGATAGTCTTCTACACTCTCATCCTCCTTCTATGTCATCCTAAAGATATCATCTCCATGACGGTTAGTTCCCCTACAATAGTCCTTATACTTATCAAGAAACAATCGTTTCATCTCATCCCATGTATCAATTAAGTTATTCCCTAAACTCATAAACCATCTCAGGGCAGATTTTTTCAAAGTAGCGGGAAATATCTTTAGTCTATGGGCGTCTGTAGTATAATCATAGCTCCTAAAGAGGACATCAAATTCAAACAGAAAAGTGTTTGGATCCTCTATAACTAACCCATAGAACTTAGGCAAGGAAGAAGTTGGGATGTTTTTGAGATTGGCATTGTCATACAGATCAGATATGGGGAATTCAAAGGTTGGGTTAACAGGTGGATTGTCGCCACCAGGAGGTGGGGGATTACCTCCACGTCCCGCCATTGGTCCTTGGTAAATGAATAAAGGGTGATAATCCTCTTCAGGTGGTCCAAAAAGAAAATGAAGGCCATTTTTAGGAAGTTCAAATGTAGGATAATCCGAATTATTTGGGGCTTGATAAAGTGCAGCAAAAGGATTTACATCTGGTGCCTCATATGGATTGAGTCCTCTATGATCAGGGTGATTAGGAAGGAATCTATCATGGTAATCTCTTCTTCATCTATGCATGCAAATTCATGAGAAATACTTAACAACTTATCTTAACTAACAAAACAAAATTCTAATTGAAAATTTGAAAACTCGTGGCTATGAAAAGTTCTTAGTTTGGCACCATCCCTGACAACAATGCCAAAAATGTCTACCTAGCCAATTAGGATAATAAATAGAATTGAAGCCTTAACTCAAGGATTGGACATCCATTTTGAATAGCTATCATTCCTATGACTAAGGTTCATTTACTTGTCAACCCAGGGATCTATTACTTGAAATGGGCCAGCACTGTTTGTGCACTAAGTTCTGGAAAAAGTCATTCTATCCTACTGCAGCAAATGAATTTATTGAAATAAATATACAAAGATGCAACAACTAAATGGATACAAGAAATATTAATGCTAAAATATAATTTCAAATGAACAACTATTATCTACATTCAAAGCTAGCAAACAGGAGCTACATTATCTGCCTTGGTTGCAGGAACAATCAATCGCCATAACAACTACTACAACAAAAGAAAACTTAATTTAGTCGTTACACGGGATTTCTTACCAAGTGGGCCCCCTTGTATGAGTGTACCCAAATTTCAAATGCTTCTATATGCTCAGAATAACATAACTTTATTCATTATCTCCAAAAGTCATTACAATACATAAAACAAGGAAAATACTTCTTGATTCTGAAAACTCTGTCTAACCTCTGCGAAGAGGTTCAGAACTTTATTTATAAGAAAATTATAACAAACTCTTAACTACCTAGACCACACCCATGAGAACAGATGGATACATTTATTACAACAAGGAAGAAGTCAACCACAAAGATCGTGCGATTTTCATCATTACATGGCCAGGAATATAGCATGATGATTTTCACTAGATTACCGCCTGTTGAAGACAGTCATAAATAAATTTGGTACTTCCTCACTATTCTTCAGTTGCTTCAATCAAACACCATCTCCCTTATTGTCTTTAATGCTCTCAACTGCCTTGAAATATCTCTAATGGTTTGCATGGTGTGATCCTCCAACTGGCATAACTTGATCACTTCTGCAGCTACTTATTTATTCCTACATCAAATGTTAGTGCATGCAAACACATACATATCCATTTTCTATCAACCATAACATTTATGCATTAATACATGAAATTATCATAGTAATTCACATAGCTATAGGAATACTTAGCCAAAATAATACAAAGTTCAACAGGTTCGGTTAACATTCAACATGCACACAGTCAAAACTCTAATATATCCTATGACCTTCACATTTTCCAACTATGAAACTTAAAACATAAGAAAACTTATCAGTCATAGACATAAAAGAGCTATTATTTCAGCTCATCAGGCTCCAAGGTTGAGATGGATACCACATGAGGTTAGCATGTGATGACACTCTACCCCACATGTGTCCATTATCCATATGCCTTGCTTTGTTGATTTCACCTCTTGAGGTTTGTTGTTGATTTACCCATGTGTTGTGATTTGATCTTTGATTCTTGTTGATGCCATGTTGTATCCCTTGGTTGCTAGGTGTCAGCCTAGGTCTTGAGTTGTGAGTTGGAACCCCATGTCATTTGTTAGCACGAGGGTGGTTCCAATTTGGTTCCACATGGTCGAGTGGTTTGATGCCTTCTTCCATTGGGAAGTTCTTCTTGGATGCAAGCGTGTGTGGATTGGATTTTTGGATGCTTCTTTATGTGGATATTCTTTGGAATTGATTTCTATGTACTTGGAATAGAAAATATTGTATCACGATGATTGTATATGTAAAGGAGATTATATATCCTTGTGTCATGTACCTTCATGTATTTTTAGGTGAAATTGAAATGGGATATGATGTAGTGGCTTAGGAGAAGTGTTCATTGATCATTTCTTGATGTATTGGATAATCTCTATGTAATAATAATTTATGAGTTCTATGTGGGAAAGAAGAGCTAGCATTTAAGTATCGGTGTTGCATCTGAATTCATGAGATGGAATTGTGATATGTAATCTTATGGGATGATTGTTGGAAAGAATAGTAATAGTTGTTATTGATCTTATTTAAGTAATTAGGAGTTATCTAAATGAAATGTTTGAATGTTGTATTATGATGACTTGTAAATGTGGAATAGGAATATGTACTCACGTAACGTGTATTATTAAGTAATAGGATGTGATGTAGCAAAAGAGACTATGTGCTTGTTACATGTACTCTTGTGTATTAGGTCTTGATGATGTCGAAACTATGCTCTTGTAAATAAATGATGTATTACTATATGGTTCGTGTTGTATAAATTCTCATAATGTTGGCAATAAGACCCTATGTTGAATTAGGGGATTGAAATGTTAGATTATGTTTATTCTTGTAGTATCATGTGACTCTTGAATTTGTTTCTAGTAGTATGGAATCCTATTTGGAAGTAGATAAGTTCTTGCTATTATAATTTTGCATATGAATATGGATAGTATTCTTGTTGAGTTGTGTAAAGGGAATAATCTAGTTCCATATGTAGGAGAATGATAAATGCATTTAGATTCATGATGTGATAAGTGATTAATGAATCAAGATGGGTATTAGGAATATTTGGTTGGTATCTTAATTGAACCTAAGAAAATGTAATGTGGAAGATTTATGCATATGTGTTAATGGTTTATCATAATTGCATGGGAAGTAGATGATTAGTTGGATAATATAATATGATGTTCTAGATGGATATGTGTTGTGCCAGAATTATGTCAAGTAGTGACATTGAGATACCCTAGGGAATGGATATGTTCGTAAGAGTTTACTTGGTGATATGTTAATGTTCAAATGATTATTCCGCTTGTGTAATAGGTTTATGTGTTCTTGTAAATATTTAATGTTTAATTGATGTATGTTAGTGATAACATAGAAGTATAGAATGATATATATATATATATATATATATATCCATTTGTTAGTAGATTTGGGTTTATTTCTCTAGGGTATTTTGGCGGGCATTACATTCGGTATCATAGCTAGCTTGCAAACACTGGGATCTCTGGTTAAAGTTGTTGCTCTTGGTCTTGTGTGGTGTACCATAATGTTCTCTTGGCTTGAGTGGTTATTTGAGATTTGTGATGGAAAAATTCATTGGAAATTTGGAGATCTTATATGTTTATGCTTTGTGTCTCTCCCTAAAACCCTCTAGAAATCATAATTGTGTGCAATATGTGTATTCATTTCTTATGCATGCCTCTTAGATGAGAATGATGTCTATACGACTCTATGTGGTCTTGCTTTCTTGTAATTTCTAGTGCTTATCAGGATATTAAAGGTTGTTTTCCCTATATAAATGATCATGCTATAGAATGAAAGAAAATTGTGTGTGTGTTCTCTTATCTAATGTTATGTTTATAGGATTAGCATGTTAAACTGATTTTTATATGAATAGTAAGATGGAGTGTTTGTATTATGCACATAAGAATGATTTAGTGTAGACCATGATGTGAAAATTGAAGAACATGTATGGGATGCACCTATATAAGAAAATAGTAGTTTAATGATGCCCTTCTCTTTCATTTATTCTCTTATGTAAAAGGTAAGGAAGTTATTTAGTGAAGTATGGATACCAATGGAACTATCAGGTGTTTAAATAGGTGTGTGATTTTTCATTTAAGAAAATATTGTTCAAATAAATCATATCTTTCAATAAGGACTTGAGACTTCTAGCTGCATTTTGTAATATTAGGAGACCTTATGGGAAGCTGAATTTGCATATCATAGAAATGATGTGAATAGCTTCATAGTACGATAAGTGTGACATGTCTAGGAATTTCAAATTGTTCATGCATAATTCTTGTGTGCATACATTGGTTGATTAGCAGTATATTTCCTTCCTCTTCTCTCCATTTGGGTAAAAGAATCATAGAGCTTAGGGGTTTATTGGTAATGAGTAGAAGCATGGGATACTCATTGATTAAATGTGGTATTGCATATTTTAAAGGAAGAATTTTGGATAAAATAAAATTGTTTAAAGATTGAGACTTGTGCATTGCATCCATGATTTTTATTTAAAGGAAGAGATAATGAGATAGAATCTCTATTTCATAAATAATGTAGGAAGTTCTTACAAACTAATTGGTTAAAAGATAATGTTATAATGTGTGTGTTGAATGAAGTAAAAATTTGGTGCATTGCATGTATAGAAAATTTGAAATCATATCATTATGTCTTTATTTAGTTTGGTAAAATAAAAGTCTTAGTCTTGAGTAGGAATTATGTGGTTTGATGTAATGTTTTACTTGATCAAATGCATGGATTAAGACAAGATGTTATCTCCTTATCCTATTTAAAGAAAGTGTTTGTTCCATGAATTCTAGCAAGATGAATTGATAGTGCATTGAGAGAAGTTGAATTGCATTTCTAGATGATTGTACTTCTTGATTGCTAGGAATACATGGTTTGCAAATGATTACAATTAAGTGATGGTAGGAGATGAGACTGAATAAGGTAATATATGTATGTAGTTGAATTTATGTGTGACAATAAATCAAAATTAAGTGGTGGAAAGTAAGGCTATGATATCAAGCTTTATGTTTAATATAGACAAATGAATGGCTAATGGCATGTAGGGAAATGACCATAGGTGACGAAAGTGAAAATCTGATATTAATATCTTCTTTAAGTAGTGAGAACTATTGTTATGAGTGATCAATTTGAGTAAATATATGAATGACCAAATGTATATGTATGTATGTATGTATGTATGTATGTATGTATGTATGTATGTATGTATGTATGTATGTATGTACGTGTGTGTGTGTGTATGTATGTATGTATGTATGTATGTATGTATGTATGTATGTATGTATGTATGTATGTATGTATGTATGTATGTACATAATATTAGAAATACTTGATTGGTTGTCATTGATGTCAATCCCCATGATCCAGATTGGTCCAAATATTGTAGTATATAGTGTTTGCAGTGTATGTTGTCTATGCAAAGTGTTGGCAGTGTTGAACAGTGGAAGATAGGTATGTATGTATGAAAGGTAGTATGTTGCTAGTATACTCTTCTGGTATTTTATTGCTCTACAATGTGTAGTGTTAGTACATAGATATGTTTCTCATAGTGTCTAAGTCTTGGTGTTGGTTGTGGCAATCGATTTCATGCTTTGGATGTATATGCTTTAATGATAATACAGTTTGGTGGTATTTAGTTGACAGTTCTCACCAGTGCAGTGCTCCACATTTTTGTCTCGTTGCATCTATATGATATCACATCTTTGGTATGTTGGTAGTTATTAATTGAGATTGTTGTATTCTTGTTTTGGTGCTCCAGAAGTTATGCTCCAAATGTTGTGCTCTAGAAATATATTTGGTTGTGCAGTGTTTGACAGTTCTATGAATGTTAGTTTGCTCTGGTCTTCCATATCAAATGATAATCCCTTGATGATCTATTATTCTTGTCTTTAATTTTTTTATGTTGATTTGGATTGTTCTCTTTATGCTTTGGAAGCGTGTTCTCATGAAAATTTGAGAATATGTTCATTTTGGGTTAGGCCGACCTTGAATATTTTGTTTTTTGTTTTTCCTTGGCATTGAGCCTTCTAGTAGTAAGTCATTGTAATCTGGGCAGTGAGCCCTCCGGTAGTGAGCCTTTGTAATAACATATAGCTAGTATATTATCTTGAGATTAAACCTCTTTGTGGTTTTTCCCATTTGGGTTTTTTATGTATAAAGATTCTAGTGTCTCTCTTGTGGATGTGTATGTTTTTCATTTCATTTGTATTGCATATATTATTTTATGCTAATCTTAATTGAGATCAAATTAAGTTTCAGAATTTGAGAGTGTTTTGTTTGGGTAATACTGATTCACCCCCCTCCCTCTCAGTATTCTGGTCTATTCAACACGTACACATATGTATGTATGTATGTAGGTATGTATGTATGTATGTATGTATGTATGTATGTATGCATCTACATATATGTATATGTATATGTATATGTATATGTATATGTATATGTATATGTATATGTATATGTATATGTATATGTATATGTATATGTATATGTATATGTATATATGTGTGTGTGTGTATATGTATATATGTATATGTGTGTGTTTGTATGTGTATGTGTATGTGTGTGTGTATACATATACATACATACGTACGTACATATGTATGTATGTGTGTGTATCTATAGTCCACAATGTTGATTGTGCGCAAACACATCTTAGGTTCCATTGACCCTACCAAGAGAAACACTAACCAACCTATTAGGCCCAATATGGAAAGCTAATGTACTGAGAGGGGAGGGGTGAATCAATACTCCAAAACTTTTCTTGAACAATATATTTACTATTATGCATAAACCAAATAGTGCAATAACATAATATAAAGCTAAAACAAATAGATAACAATCATACATGATTCACTCCATAACACATATATTTTGGTTATGCAGAAACTCTTGGTTAGAGAGAAAAACTGCGGTGGGGATGGCACCCACAACTTCACTACTACAATAATAAAGAGTGCTCGGTTAGAGCTACATGTTTAGCTATTTCTGATAGCTTACCCTATTAGATCTACCTTGCTAAAGGATTTTAAAACACTTAATCTAAATGTTGCACCTAGTTAGAGGCTTTACAATTTATAGACTTGATTAGAGTCTTTTACCATGTTAAAGGTTTCTCATTCAACTTCAATATTACAATAAAATCATTACAAATATCTGCAACTTTACTTCTGAAATGTTATAGCAGATTTCTATGTGCTCAGAATAGATTACCTTGCTTATAGCATACCTCGGTAACCCATATAGTAACTTGGTAAACCCTTCTATTTACTCTGTTCTTCGACTATTCTCTGAAAACCTTCTCGGTGACCTCGGTGTCTCTGTAACAGTCTTCTTTCATGCATACATACACTTAACTCATGCTGTATAAATAGATCTCTTAAAACAGTGATCCAATTCATTGCTTCGATCTTACAAACACGATTTATTGAATGAATGATCATGCAAAATATTTCATTGGTTAGATGACCTCGTAATCATACACAATCTTCTAGTGCAATTTCCAATGTGATAACAGTTAGGTGTGTCTCAATCTTGTAACACGTTTTCATATGCATGTCCAAGTTCAATGTATCTGGTAACACGTTTCACTCGGTGTATATCAACTCGGTGTGTCATCTTTGCTGCTCAGTAGCCATGAAAAGATACTCGGTAGACAGCTTGGTGAATACTGTGTTCTGTTACTGCTTTCTTCTGTAACCAACTAGACTGTGCATACCGACTTCTCTGTTATACCGACTGCATGATTCGGTAGTGTTAACTGACTAGAGTATATAGTATAACTTTGACATAAAACTAATGGCAATCTGATAAGTAGTAACAATCTCCCCTTTTGACATTAGTTGAGATGTTTGACAAAAACTACTTTCAAAGTTATAACTCAAAAATCTATATACTTTGGAAAATGACTATACTGACAGTATATACAATAGTCAATGAAATAATATATTCAAATTTACTCCCCTTGTCAATATATTGTACATAACTCTGATTTTGCATGCTTGGTGATCTTTTCTGGTGCTTTGCTTACTGTTCTGTATACTGCTCAGTTCATTGCTCTTGGATACTCTGCTTACTCTGTTTGGTATACTCCCCCTGTATACAATACTCCAAATATTATATCAAAAATGTATCACTCCCCAAATATATTATATCACTCCCCCTATATAGTATCATATAGTATCACTCCCCCTTTTTGACAAACATCAAAAACTTAATTTCCATCCAGGGGTTGTAACTGATCAAAAATAGATTTTTACTTGTTTCGGGCGTCGGTGAGAGCGACTAAGAGTGCATTCTTTACACTTTCCATTAAAGAATTTTGTGCTTGAATATCAGCCAATAGTGATATTAAGCCATCATGAGTGCTTCCCTCTTGAGTAGTAGACAAGTATGTGGCTCGGTTGATCTATTCGTGGACTAATGAAAGATGTGGAAGGAATAATGTCTGGAGTGTCATTATATCCATCCTGATCTTGTGTTCGTCATTTATTAAGTCCAATTGTTGAGCCATGAGTTGTTGTAACCTTGTATAGAAATTCTGAATTGAATTTGGCTCTGTGGTCAACTTATTTGAGAGATTGGTGATCTCTTTCTCAATTGTCTCTGTTTTATTCTTAATGTCTTTAATGAATGAAGAAAATGTGCAGAGTTTCTAAAATAAATAATGAATGTGCTTGAGTTGAGGAGTCAACTCAGCAATAAATTTGACAAGTTTGACTTTGCCAATAGCTAAAGCTTTATGTACCTCTTCTATCATTTTTGCAGTGAGCTCTTTGTCTTTCAGCTTGCTCAAATACTCAGATGCATCAACTCCAGATGTTTCTATTTGATTTAGGAGTTCATCTAGTTGAATGTGGATGGCTGCATCGGTTGACACTATAGCTGTAGGTAACATATCTGTTAGCAGTGTCTTCACCTTCTAAAGTACTTTATTCTTCTTTTGAATGGCCATCTATTTTTCTTGTCCGGCCTTTTCTTTGCACAGCTCACCAAAATCAATGAGTGCTTGCCCCTTTAATTTTGATATATCCACATTGGGCAACACTATTGGTTTAGATAAATCAACTTTGAAACTATGCTTTTTCACTTTCTTCTCTTTACTTTGGCCGATTGTACTAAGACAATAGCTTGTGAGGCTTGCTGACCCTCGATAGGTTGCTCGGTAGAGGCAACACTTTGGTCAGTTCCTATAGTCGATGTGGTGTCTTTTGGTGTCTCGGTACTGGGTGTCTCAGCTGCAACATTTTCAGTGCTCAACGGTGCTTGAGAGGTCTATTCTTGAGTTGTACCTTTTGTTGTTGTAGACTTGTGACCTTCGGTGCCTTGTGCTATATCCTGAGGAGCTTCAGTAGAGACAGGTTGCTTGACCGGTGGATAAGGCTAAACTTGTTCTAAAACGGATTCACTAGATACAAGTTTTGCATATGTAGTACCTTCAATCATTTCCTACTCCAGTGCTTCTGTATCCATGACATCTTCATCTTTTTGAATGGTCTCTGTGGGGTCTTGTTCGGTAGCATCAGGACCTTTCTCGGTGACATCAGGATTGTGCTCGGTGATATCAACAATTTCAACTGTAGCTTGTTCACCGAAATCCTTGATTTTGAAGATTTCCTACCACTTTGCTTTTGTCTCCTTTTCTACGTCAATATATAGCCAATTCATCAGTTTTAAGGCTCTTTGTTTGACAAGAAATTTTGAATTGTAGGTTGTTAAATGTTCCTTTATTTCTGCTACTGACATATTAGGAAATAGATGGACTAGACTTCTTTCTCTAATTTGTTTCTCTAAGTCCATTGCATATTTCCACCTATTATCAATATGCAAGTAAAGTTCATTTGGAAGTGACTTAACTAGTTCCAATGGAGCTAACCGGAACTTTAGAAGTGTGTAGATGATAGCTTCTTCAATTTGTCTCTTCTCATCATTATTTCTAGTCTCATACTTGACATATCTAAATGAACCAAATCCTCCATATTCTTTCAAATTAGTACAGAAGTTTTCAACACTATGTATATTTACCTTCTTGCTTTTAACAATCTAGAATTTGTTGGCATCCTCTGATTCTGTATCACTAGACTCTTTTGCCAAAATGAGTCTCTGAGTAGATTTCTTGTAGGTCTTGGTTACCTTGGGAACAGTAACACTCTTTTGTTTCTTACTCGGTGACGCTCCAGATGCTCTTGTGTTAGGTCTCTTTGTTGGAGGTGGAGTCGGTAGGGCCTTTGAAGTGTCAAGTTTCTTTCTCTTCAACACTTTACCCTTAGGCAGTTCGGTGCTCAATGTTATTGCTACCTCTTGAGCTTCAGATTCCTCTTCGGTGATGGCAAGAGTGCCTTTGACAGGTGTGGAGGAAGAGTCTTCTCTGAATTTCTCAGATAATGCCTTAATCATCTGTGTAGCCTTTCTTGTAGCTTTGGGTACTACAATGCTCATTTTTACCTTTTCCTTTACTTCTAGATAAGTACCATACCTCAGCTCAGTAGCATGCCTTGGTAATGTAAGATATGCATCAATTTGTTGTTGTGTGATGTCATAGTCAATCTCGTAACCCATTGGTGGCAAAGATTGAGTCCTTGGTTCCACAGCATTCACATAATAGTAATCGGTGTCTACCTCAAAGCATATATCATTCTTATATTTCTCTACTAGCTAGGGTGGAATCCAGTACCTATTGTGCATCTTCTCTTGAAATTTGCTGAAGTAGTCATCCATGATATCATTGAAATTATCTCCCAACTTCTTGATGAAGTCATTAATCTGATGGGTGATTGGTCGGTGTAGCTCCCAAACTACTTTACCGACTGATGGAAAGAATTTTTCAAAGTAGAAAAACATGCATACAAGAAGTGAACCAAACTTTAGTGTATTTGCTGAGTTGTTCTTCTTCGGCTTCCTTATTGTGTTCAGATTCTCAAACAAGTTCTTCAATAACACTTCACATAAGTCAACTTTCATTCCCTTTTTCACAATTTTATAAGCTAAGTCAACTATTGCATAGGGTACACTGTTTTCCCTTGCTGATTGGAAGAAACAGTAACCAATTACTCTAATAGCAAACTTAAGTTCTGCATCAGTGACATTGTTCAGTTTCAGTCCTTTGTAATCAGATTCTACTCTAGTTAAACTGATTAATTCTTTCTGTGATATCATCTTTTGTACTCGGGCATGATCATAGATAGGATAACCAGTGATCACATGAATGATTTCCTTGGTGATTTTAAATGGTTTCTCTTCTAGCCACATGAAATCATCATGAACTCTGCTCAAAACAAACTTGACCCACTGGGGTTTGAACACATGGGGATAGGTTAGGGCTTCAATTAATCCCTTGATTTTGATATGCTCGTACTTGCTATCCATTTTACCATCGGTACATAGCTCATCATATGTGTCTTTAGTTTCGACATGACCGAGTTCTTCAACACGGCATTTGGTGAAGAATCTCACATCTTCGACTAACAAGACTCGATCTGGGATGAGTGAAAAGGCGGTTTTGTCATCCGGTTTAGATGCGACTTTAGGAGTCAAAGAGTATTTCAGTGAGGGCTTCTCTACATTCTTGACAACTATGGGATTTTGGATCTTAGGTGCCATTGAAGATTTCAAGTAAAAACTAGCAAACTATCCTTAGGGTTTGACAGTTTACAAATGGCAGACACTTCACACTCAGTAGATAATAGCAATTTGATAAGATCGGTAAACTAGCTTAACAGTGTGATGAGATTTGATGTAAATACCTTGGATTTTCTTTGAATGAGGTTTTGATCACCTTGATTCGCTCTGCTCTACTCTCTTGAAAATTTGGTAAGTGTAAATGACTGCGAAAATGCTTTTAAGTACACAAAATACCTTATCGGGCTCTGTGCGAGTTAGGTCAAAAACATTAAATGCACTCGGTTCCTCTTTAACCGATTTACTCTTTTTTTTCATTTTAATCGAGTAACCAAATTTCCTTCATTTACCGACTTGACAAGCTTCCTGTAAAGTGCTCCAAAAGACTTTGATAGAATTTCAAACTTAATAATACATCTTAACTATGCAGATTTTGAATTTAGTACATAATAGAATAGGAACTGTTATGATTTTAACCTTTAGAGAATGCAGTCCCTTCGTACCTTTACTGATTAATTTGGAATAGGTGCACCTAACTCAGTAGGTAAGGTGCTTTCTTCATTTGACACAACTTCCTTCTTTATCCAAATCATCTTCAATTTTTCTTTTATTTCCTTAGTGTCTTTTCTAGGTTGATCTCTGCAATCTCCAGCCAAGTGTCCAACTTTGTGACAATGAAAACATGCCATACCAGGATTTCTCCATGATCTTCGGTTGTTCATTCCAAACCTTATAAAATAGTTGGCACTTATATGTCCATATCTTCCACAATATTCACACCATATCCTTGTATTGTAATCCCATGGTACTGTTGCATATTGTCGGTAAGGATCTGTGTGAGTTCGGTAACCTCTAGTGTTTGCTCGGTGTGCATACCACATATAGTTCTTTTGCTTAATCCAGCACTTCTCGGTACTTTGCCCATATCTATTGCAGTTTTTACAAAACCCTTTGAATTTTTCCTTCTGATAATTGTTAACAGACTTTGTCCTACATTGATTAGATGTGTGACCATATTTATTGCAATTGTAACAATAACCATTGGACTTAGTGACATTCGGTTGCTTACCTTTTCTGATCTGACATATGTTGGCAGTGTGACCTTGATTTCCACAGTAGTTGCAAATAGGCTTCTTTCTTTTGATGTTATTCCTGTTTCCAGCTTGCTTTGATGATTCTTCTCTCTCGGTAGTATGAATTCCTTTCTCGGTAGATTCTTTTCCTTTGTAACCGAGTCCTGCATATTTGTTGGGTCTTCTTGTATTCAGTTGCTCATCCAACATCTTTGATGCTTCATAACTCTTCTTCAGTGTTTCTTTGGATTTCTTCTCTGTTTCAAGTTCATCAGTCAACCTTGATACTTCAAGTCTCGATGCTTGATTCTCATCATTCTTTAGAATTGCTTCATGATGTGCATAACCTAGTTGATCTGATAGGTTTTATTGAATTCCAGTTAACCTTGTGATTTCATCATTCTTATCTGATACTAAAACTTCAAGTTGTTGTTTCTCTCTTTGTAGACCTCTTGCTTTATCCTCGACTATCCTCAATGCATCTAGATTTTCAGTCATCTATGTGCTGAAATGTTCATGTTCTCTTTTCATTGCTTTTAGTTGATCAGCTAGTGCTTTATTCTTTTCTTTCAATACTCCAATCATTTCTTCAGTCTCTTCAGATATACTATTCTCAGATGATGTCTCAATTTGTTCCACTAACTCTTGAGAATCCTACAAATCATCAGATAATCTTCTTCTTACTTTCAAAGATTTTTGCATGTCTGCAATCACTTGATTAGCATGATCCATCTCTTCTTGCAGATACACAATCCTCCAAGATTGTTTGTAGTCTTCCATTGATAAGATCTTTCTCTTTAGGTAGTTAAACCCTTTTCCAAGATTATTGCTCTGATACCAATTATTAGGCCCAATATGGAAAGCTAATGTACTGAGAGGGGAGGGGTGAATCAGTACTCCAAAACTTTTCTTGAACAATATATTTACTATTATGCATAAACCAAATAGTGAAATAACATAATATAAAGCTAAAACAAATAGATAACAATCATACATGATTCACTCCATAACACATATATTTTGGTTACGCAGAAACTCTTGGTTAGAGAGAAAAAATGCGGTGGGGATGGCACCCACAACTTCACTACTGCAATAATAAAGAGTGCTCGGTTAGAGCTACATGTTTAGCTATTTCTAATAGCTTACCCTATTAGGAGTAACAAGATATATTAGATCTACCTTGCTAAAGGATTTTACAACACTTAATCTAAATGTTGCACCTGGTTACAGGCTTTACAATTTATAGACTTGATTAGAGTCTTTTACCTTGTTAAAGGTTTCTCTTTCAACTTCAATATTACAATAAAATCATTACAAATATCTGCAACTTTACATCTGAAATGTTATAGTAGATTCTATGTGCTCAAAATAGATTACCTTGCTTATAGCATACCTCGATAACCCATATAGTAACTTGGTAAACCCTTCTGTTTACTCTGTTCTTCGATTGTTCTCTGAAAACCTTCTCAGTGACCTCTATCTCTATAACAATCTTCTTTCATGCATACATACACTTCACTCACGTTGTATAAATAGATCTCTTAAAACAGTGATCCAATTCATTGCTTCGATCTTACAAACACGATTTATTGAATGAATGATCATGCAAAATATTTCATTGGTTAGATGACCTCGTAATCATACACAATCTTCTAGTGCAATTTCCAATGTGATAATGGTTAGATGTGCCTCGATCTTGTAACACATTTTCATATGCATGTCCAGGTTCAATGTATCTGGTAACACGTTTCACTCGGTGTATATCAACTCGGTGTTTCATCTTTGTTGCTCGGTAGCCATGAAAAGATACTCGGTAGACAGCTCGGTGAATACTGTGTTCTATGACTACTTCTGTAACCGACTAGATTGTTCATACCGACTTCTCTGTTATACCGATTGCATGATTCGGTAGTGTTAATCGGCTAGAGTATATAGTATAACTTTGACATAAAACTAATGGCAATCTGATAAGTAGTAACACAACCACATTGCACATTGCCATTATAACTGGATGGATAACGAAAATCAATTGAATTACTCGGTATGAGCCACCCCAAACTCAATCATCAAGGGTAATTTGCATGCCCCTAGCCATCACTTCATTGTGATCTCATAGGGGCTCATTAAATTCCTCCTCTTTGAGCAATGATTCCCTTATACTCCTCATCAACGACACTATGCTTCATTAGCTAAATCCACATTGATCACTTCTATGTATATATAGTTTGAAATGTTTATTGTGTGCAAACACATGGTAGGTTCTATTAACCCTATCAAGAGAAACACTATCCAACAGCATAGCACACTACCATTATAACTAGATGGATAATAAAAATCACTTGAATTAGTCATCATAGCACCACCCCAAACTCAGTCACTAAGGACACTTTGTATGCCCCTAGCCATCACTTCATTACACTCATATAGGGGTTCATTAAACTTCTCTTCGAGAAATGATTTCCTTATACTCCAAACCAATGACACTATGGTTCATTAACTAAAGCCTGTTGGGTGAATATTTTGTCACCAGCGTACCAATGAAAAAATATGCATTTCACACATAGTTATGATGAGACAAATTCTCTCCTCTCATCAAGGGGAGGTTCCCTGATAGAATTTGGGTATTTCAACAACTTTGAAATTAAATTTGGGGGTAACCTTAGGGCGTATAATTCTCTTTTTTCAGAATTCATGTATATCCCCTTACTTGAAACTTCTTACAAAATAACCAACTAAAGAAACTTGCATACAATGACTAAATTATCTCTAAAACCACATAAGCACAAAGTCTTATGTGATTACCATCTAACTTTCAAATCAATTACAATCATAACTAATATAGCTTGTAGCTCAAAGTCTTCAAGATATATATATATATATATATATATGAAATTTTTGATAATCTAAAGCAACCAGAAATAGTACAAAGCCTATTACCTAAGCACTATATCACAATACTAATTCCTAAATATGAAAATAGCTCAAAGTCTTTTTGCCACAATTTAGGTGGTCCCTTAATCACATGAACAAAAACGCCACCAATATCAAGGAATTAAAGAACATATATAAGCAATGAACATAGGAACATCCACTCATATAAACAATCTTTGACCCAACGCAAATTTTGGAATCAAAAGGAATTGCTCTCTTTATTTGCTTGATTGAATCTTCACAAGAAAAAGCTCGAAGTCTTAGTTGAGGCAACAATTCAGCACAATTTTTGCTTGGCATATAAAAGATAGTTATTTACAAATGAGGTTCCTCCTTTTATAGGAAAGGAGTCAAGGAAAATGTGGGCACAGTTGACTAATTCAACTACGGAGTCCCACTTGACTACAACTACTACATAAAATAAAAATGTAACTGCAAGAAAATTTGTAGTAAGAAAGAATGCAACTACATGAAAACTACGCAGTGTCAATGACACTTTATTCTTTATTTCCCCCCCTCATTGATATTATATAAGTCCTTGAACCTTGCCAGTGTATCTTGCATTTCAGATTTGTCTAGCCCTGAAGTCACATTGTAAATGGCATGAACATGAGATATGGAATCTCCAACTTCTACATAAATCCTTTTTGCTTTCTTCAAAACTGATGCAAGATCATCTAAGTGTATTTGTATTTCAATCAACTTATCTAATGACACTAGAGAAAATTGATCATCTACCAACTGGCCGATCATGGTGAGGAATTCTTGTTTGATGGTCTCGTTAGGTAAAAAAAATTGTTCTGTATCAAATAACTGCCAAGGTAATTATGATATTCTTGATGAAATATTTGTGATTGCATCAGTACATGCTTTCTTGTCCTGATTCATATCCTTTACTAGCACCTTCAATAGCTCATCCTTATGTGCCAATATTGATCACGTTTGGATGTACTCACCCCGAGTCAAAACTATATTTTATCAACAAGAATGTCTACTCTATACTCTCTCGTTTTATCCTGAAGCCATAAATCTTTCTCAAATTTTGTTATTTCTTGGGATAATAGAGATTGTACAACTTGAACCTGTACATGAGCATTTTCAAAATTTGTCAAAAGCTTGACTGTAGAATCAATGAGATGGGTCCCTTCTGACTTCAAGTGATTGATCCATTCTTCCATTATCTTGCCTCTTGTACCCAATCGATCCACCTTTTTGAGTGCTTTTGTGTCGACTGAAGAAACTATTGGCTCAACCTCTTGTGATGACTACATTATTTTATGAAGAACGCTTGTCAGTTGTTCATGTTTCTACTTCCATTCATTCTTCTCATCCCTTTCTTGATCAAATCTACACATGAGAGAATTCAAAGCAGTTTAAGAGTCTTTCTTAATACTCTCATGTGTTTCTACACCAAGATCTACAGTCTACATAGTATAATCCGCAGGTTGAATGTTGTCCTTTTTCTTATCTGAAGATGACACCAAGACCTCAGCATATTTCCTTTTGCTTACTAGATCAACCAATATTTTGGACATAGTCTTGGGCTTCTTGGTGAATTTTTGCTTGACAGGACCCAATTCATCAAAATCAAAATCATCTGGTGAGATTACCTGCTTCTTTCTTTTGGGTGCCACAATATCTAACCATGGAGGAAGAGTTGATTTTGTCATTAGAGTTGTGGTATCAGTTTGTGCAACTTTAGATACTTGTATTGTAGCTTGGCTTGAAGTTGCGGAAGCTTGGGACATTGGCACAAGAGTAGTTGTATCAGCAACATTAGGAACTTGGGAAGAAGATGTTGTTGCTACAGTAGTAGAAACCAATGGTGGAGATGTTGTACTAACAATGATCAAAACAAGTGGTGGAGCCTCTACGGTAACAACACCTGAAGGAAGCATCAATGTTTGTTTCTCTTGAGAAATCTGTGCCATTGCTTCTGAAAAGTCTAAGATTTAAGATTCAATCATAAACAGAGGTACATCATCAAAACTTGGAAGGCTTGAAAAAGTTACAAATTCTTCATCATCTTCTCCAACGTCTAAGCCTTCATCATCCTGCTCATCATCTTCTTCATCTTAATTAGATTCAATAGAATTAATGGTTACTTGAGTTGAAGCAGGCACCTGTGTTGTTGTAGAAATGGTAGTAACTAGTGGTGGAAGTGATTCCCTTACATCTTGCACTTCTCCTTCCTATGGTATCTCTCCCTCTTCTTGTCTTATTTTTTATTCTTGTAGTGTCAGTTCTTGGGAAACATCCTTTTTTGCAGATTGAGATGAGGATTCTCCTTTCTTTGGCCCATTGATAGTGAACTTGTATGTAGGTTTCTTTCACTTTGACCTAGGAGATGAAATTGGTGGCAGCTCTTGTGGATCCTGTCTATTCTTAGTTCTTATTAATGATGTCTTTCCCATGGGACCTTTATCATCTTGCTCATCACCTGAACTTGTAGGAAATTATTTCATTCTTATGCCCTTTTTTAGCAGCCATGCATTAGTATTTTCCATGATGGAGGCAAATCTTGTATAAATAGATTTATTTTCCTTCTGTGACCACTGTTTAGATGGAAGAGGAGTATTGGAAATATTGTTCTTGAAATAAGTAGGGTCCACAACATCATCAATAGTATCATCCCATGTATCTGGGATTTTGGCTAAATTCAGGTTTTCAATTTTCTCAAGTGTGAGGCGACTAAAACCAAGTTTCCTCACATCTTCATCATCTCTACAATTTGCCCAAACATCCTCTAGTCGATGTACATGTATATAGTTCTGATGGATCTTATTTTTCATCCCATATAAGTCAAAGTTATTGTGGGCTTTAAATCTTCTCATGGTCACCCACTGCATTTCTTCCTCCTTGTTCTTGGCTTTAGGAGTGGTCAGTACTGAATACCTGCCAATACACTAAGCAGACTTGAGACTAGTCTTGTGCGAAGAAGACTGCATCTCATGTACATATACTAACTATTGCCATAATTCCATCACAATAATCTTATCAAATGGATACTTGGGTAACATAAAAGGTTTTCCAGTGAAGCAACCTATATGAATGTATGTGAATGTTGGAAATTATAAAAAGACACACCCA